>NC_134498.1:45657185-45749685 GCF_040206685.1 Ascaphus truei
TCACAGTGCAGAGGGGTAGAGAGACGCACAGATCAGATCACAGTGCAGAGGGGCAGAGAGACGCACAGATCAGATCACACTGCAGAGGTGCAGAGGGACGCACACATCAGATCACACTGCAGAGGGGTAGAGAGACGCACAGATCAGATCACAGTGCAGAGGGGCAGAGAGACGCACAGATCAGATCACAGTACAAAGGGGCAGAGAGACGCACAGATCAGATCACACTGCAGAGGGGCAGAGAGACGCACAGATCAGATCACAGTGCAGAGGGGCAGAGAGACGCACAGATCTGATCACACTGCAGAGGGGCAGAGAGACGTACAGATCAGATCACAGTGCAGAGGGGCAGAGAGACGCACAGATCAGATCACAGTGCAGAGGGGCAGAGAGACGCACAGATCTGATCACACTGCAGAGGGGCAGAGAGATGCACAGATCAGATCACACTGCAGAGGGGCAGAGGGGCAGAGAGACGTACAGATCAGATCACAGTGCAGAGGGGCAGAGGGGCAGAGAGACGTACAGATCAGATCACAATGCAGAGGGGCAGAGAGACGTACAGATCAGATCACAGTGCAGAGGGGCAGAGGGGCAGAGAGACGTACAGATCAGATCACAGTGCAGAGGGGCAGAGAGACGCACAGATCAGATCACACTGCAGAGGGGCAGAGAGACGTACAGATCAGATCACAGTGCAGAGGGGCAGAGAGACGCACAGATCAGATCATACTGCAGAGGTGCAGAGAGACGCACAGATCAGATCACAATGCAGGGGGCAGAGGGGCAGAGAGACGTACAGATCAGATCACACTACAGGGGGCAGAGGGGCAGAGAGACATACAGATCAGATCACAGTGCAGAGGGGCAGAGAGACGCACAGATCTGATCACAGTGCAGAGGGGCAGAGAGACGCACAGTTCTGATTACACTGCAGAGGGGCAGAGAGACGCACAGATCAGATCACAGTGCAGAGGGTCAGAGAGAGACGCACAGATCAGATCACACTGCAGAGAGGCAGAGAGACGCACAGATCAGATCACACTGCAGAGGGGCAGAGGGGCAGAGAGACGTACAGATCAGATCACAGTGCAGAGGGGCACAGAGACGCACAGACCAGATCACAGTGCAGAGGGGCAGAGAGACGCACAGATCAGATCACAATGCAGGGGGCAGAGGGGCAGAGAGATGTACAGATCAGATCACACTACAGGGGGCAGAGGGGCAGAGAGACGTACAGATCAGATCACAGTGCAGAGGGTCAGAGAGAGACGCACAGATCAGATCACACTGCAGAGAGGCAGAGAGACGCACAGATCAGATCACACTGCAGAGGGGCAGAGAGACGCACAGATCAGATCACACTGCAGAGGGGCAGCGAGACGCACACATCAGATCACACTGCAGAGGGGCAGAGAGATGCACAGATCCGATCACACTGTAGAGGGGCAGAGAGACGCACAGATCCGATCACACTGTAGAGGGGCAGAGAGACGCACAGATCAGATCACACTGCAGAGGGGTAGAGAGACGCACAGATCAGATCACAGTGCAGAGGGGCAGAGAGACGTACAGATCAAATCACACTGCAAGGGGCAGAGGGGCAGAGAGACGTACATATCAGATCACAGTGCAGAGGGGCAGAGAGACGCACAGATCAGATCACACTGCAGGGGGCAGAGGGGCAGAGAGACGTACAGATCAGATCACAGTGCAGAGGGGCAGAGAGACGCACAGATCAGAGCACACTGCAGAGGAGCAGAGAGACGCACAGATCTGATCACAGTGCAGAGGGGCAGAGAGACGCACAGATCTGATCACACTACAGAGGGGCAGAGAGACGCACAGATCTGATCACAGTGCAGCGGGTCAGAGAGACGCACAGATCAGATCACACTGCAGAGGGGCAGAGAGACGCACAGATCAGATCACACTGCAGAGGGGCAGAGAGACGCACAGATCAGATCACACTGCAGAGGGGTAGCGAGACGCACACATCAGATCACACTGCAGAGGGGCAGAGAGACGCACAGATCAGATCACACTGCATTGGGGCAGAGAGACGCACAGATCCGATCACACTGCAGAGGAGCAGAGGGACGCACACATCAGATCACACTGCAGAGGGGTAGAGAGACACACAGATCAGATCACAGTGCAGAGGGGCAGAGAGACGCACAGATCAGATCACAGTGCAGAGGGGCAGAGAGACGCACAGATCAGATCACACTGCAGAGGTGCAGAGGGACGCACACATCAGATCACACTGCAGAGGGGTAGAGAGACACCCAGATCAGATCACAGTGCAGAGGGGCAGAGAGATGCACAGATCAGATCACAGTACAAAGGGGCAGAGAGACGCACAGATCAGATCACACCGCAGAGGGGCAGAGAGACGCACAGATCACACTGCAGAGGGGCAGAGAGACGCACAGATCAGATCACAGTGCAGAGGGGCAGAGAGACCACAGATATGATCATACTGCAGAGGGGCAGAGCGACGCACAGATCAGATCACAGTGCAGAGGGGCACACAGACGCACAGATCAGATCACAGTGCAGAGGGGCAGAGAGACGCACAGATCAGATCACAGTGCAGAGGGGCAGAGAGACGCACAGATCAGATCACACTGCAGAGGTGCAGAGAGACGCACAGATCAGATCACACTGCAGAGGGGCAGCGAGACGCACACATCAGATCACACTGCAGAGGGGCAGAGAGACGCACAGATCAGATCACAGTGCAGAGGGGCAGAGAGACGCAAAAATGTTGAGAATGAAAATGAATACCAGAAAAAGGACAAGTGCCCACCCTTAATTATTACTGCTTAAAGCAAGTGTTTAATAAATCAGATCAGTTCAACATCTTAGAAATTAGGATTTGCATTACAAAGGAGGAAAGCAAAATTAACATTTATATAGTTCTCTCCCTTTATAACAGCAGTCACTAACCAACTTTCTAATGATACACAATACACATGGCCCAAATATTTTTTATGATAAATGAATACGTGTCATTGCATTGTATATGCCAGTAAGGGTTGCCAGGTGGCTTCTCCAAAAATACTGGACACAAAGGGGAAATGTGCAACGTGCTCGAGACACACACAAACCCCCCTCTCATTGTTCCATGCTGTTTCTTCCTCTCCTTGGCCCCACCCCCAGGCTCCTGACACCTCCTCCTGATTGACTACATTACCCAGCAGCAGCCAATCAGGATGGAGGAAGCTGCCCAGCCCCCTAGCAACTGCCCTGCTCCTTTCCTGCTCTGGGAAATCTTGCGGCCCCCAAGCCAGTATGGTCACTATGTAGGTAATACCAGACACATACATGTCCAGTATTATGTCAAATTTGTTACTGGAAAGTGTCCAAATACAGGACAGTCCTGTTCAATACTGGACACCTGACAACCCTAATAAATAATAATAATTTTATTTTTTGTATTATTATTATTATTACTGGACACCTGGCAAACCTAATTACCAGTTAAATAGGTTTTTGTTCTCATACAGTAGCTTTTTACCCTATTTTGTATGATCATTTTAAGGTCTGAAATGGCCTCAGTGGGAGAGTTTTTTGGTCGCATTTGAAAAGGTTTCTAAATTGTTTTGAATCGTCAGGTTCTTTTAGAATCACACGGCCCATTGATTTTGGGCGTCACGTGGCTGTTATGCCGGTGTGTTTGCTGGGAAGAAGTTGCTTGTTGAAATCTCAGCTAATCTCTCTTATTTTTCTTTCGCCTGAAAAGGACCCTGCAGCCAAAACATCATCTTTAAAATACCCACGGAGCCCCTGGCAAATGCTTTAATATTGTGTAGACACTCCACATGATATTTAAAATAATGAGCTATATTTATATAAAGGCTCCAGAGACCCAACATCTGTAATTGCTTGGTAAAAATGGTCCCTTTATGTTGTAATTTTTCATATATTAACATCATACAAAAAAAAATCTCTAGGCAACTGAATGCTTGCATGGGTGATTAAACAAAGCTTTCCTTATTGCAGTACAGTAATAAAAGCTTCAGTTAATCTCTTTTCCATTACCTTTCTGTCACTTAAATGAAAAAAAAAAGTCTTGCACTGATGAAGAAAAGTATTTCTCAAACCTTTTCACTCTGGCCAGAACTGGCAATTAACACGAATGCTTCAAAACAATATTTTTAAGCACGGACAAACACTTCCAGTGCGCCAAATGCAAAACGAACTGCTTCTTTTTACAAAAGAACATTCTTTAAATTCTAAAATGAGTTATGTATACTGTAAGTCCTGCTTAAATAGTCCTGCTCTCCAATTCTTTGTGGGGCGAACAATATTGCTGTCTTAGACAGTTTTCAGTGTTGATGTTTTAAATCTTCTTTCTAAAATTGGATGCTGCCAGGGCAGTAGAGAATGAATTTGCATTTTAATGGAAAATATGTCTTTGATTGCAATGAAACTCATTAAACCTGGTAGATAAAGAATATAGATACAGAATCATTTGAGGACATATGTCAATTCTATATGGGGATTGCTAAATACTTCTATTTTCACTGTTGGTTTTAAAACTCTCCAGCTTTGTCTATTTATCAAAACTAACCCTGCAAATTATTTCTTATAATCCTATGGGTAAATGTGCAATAAACACATATTTTCAGCCAATAGTAAATATGTTGCTAATACTACTCTATTCTTGTTTTTCAATTGTTAGAAACAAGTGATGTGCAGACATTTTGGTCATGAAACCATATCCCATTTGCCAAGCTCAGCCAGGGATCTCGAACCAACTCACCATGCATACTGAGCCCAATTTTGCTCTTTTGTAGAATTTCTGACGTTGTAATTGACGGAATGCCAAGACGGTAAACAGAGCTCACAGATCATCAGGACAGGAGAGGGCAGAAGGAACGGCGCACAGCAGTACAGGATCCACTGAATATCTAGAGATAGGCGAATGTTTTGGGGGTGGATTTGTACTAGCAGCGGATCGGCCACTTCCTTTGGTCTGCGCTACCCGTGGATGGATTTGTAGAAACAAATCCGCGGATTCAGCAATCCGTTGGCGGATTCTCAAGAATACACCATCATATGGCTGAATCTGGAGCTCGGATTCTACAAATCCATCCGCGGGTTGTATCCAATGGTGTATTTTGATGAATCCGTGCCGCATTAAAACCGACCAAATCCATTGGCGGATTTCACACCACAAAAACGGATTTTGGGTTGTAAATGGGAGAACATCCGGGAACGGATTTGGGCGGATTCGCCCGTCTATACGAATGACCAATCACACTTGAATCACAGGGAATTACAGGCATACCCCGGTTTAAGGACACTCACTTTAAGTACACTCGCGAGTAAGGACATATCGCCCAAAAGGCAAACGCCAGCTCGCGCATGCGCCTGTCAGCACGTCCTGAACAGCAATACCGGCTCCCTACTGTACCGAAGCTGTGCGCAAGCGGAGAGACTATAGAGCCCGTTACAAATGTGTTATTTACATCACTTATGCACATATATGATGATTGCAGTACAGTACATGCTTCGATAAGTGGGAAAAAGGCAGTGCTTCACTTTAAGCACATTTTCACTTTACATACATGCTCCGGTCCCATTGCGTACGTTAATGCGGGGTATGCCTGTATACTACAATAATTAAGTCCAGCATTGGCATTGTGGCAGCCATGGAGAATGCTGCCAGATAAGATGAATAAAGATGCAGATTGCGGAAACACATAGCTCAACACACGTAACAAACGGTAAGGAAGACATGAATTTATATCGAGCAATTTAAAGAATCATTAATCAAACACTCTGAGCTGCAACATTGGGGCAGAATTAGTGCAAAAACAGTGCACCTGATTTATTTAAGTAGGGTGAAGATCGTACAGTATTTGACATTTTTTGGGGGTCAACATTTTTGTCCTAAAGATATGTACAACTTTCCTTAAATGTTCATCATATGTATCCGCAGATCTACAGAGATCCATTATTGACTGAAAGAGACTTTCACCTAAGATAACGCCTCGTTAAATGTTGTGTGTCTTGAAAGCTCACTAATGTCAAGTTAAGTCCTATTTTTAGCTGGAAAGGGCGGTGCGTTAAGAATAATAGCCGGTACTTTGAACAGAGGTCCATTAAATTTAACCTGACGTTAGTTAGGTCAAAACTAAAAGCGGTGTTATTCTTACCCAGACCCTGAAACACAAACGTGTAAGGGTTCCGGTCCGAGGTTTTGCTGCAACTTGCCCTTACGTGGTTGTTGGGGCCATCTTGGTTCCTGGCAAACCTCTTCCTGGAGTTGATAATTGGCTACATCTGTTTCAGGGCTTTAAAAAGAAGTCAGTTACTCCCAGCCCCTGCCTGAGCATGGTATTCTATTCCACGTGATCTCGGACCCACCCTGTATACTAGTCCTGTTTCTGGTCCCTGTGTCCTAAGTCTTGTTTCAGGTGTCTGTTTGTCTGAAT
Organism: Ascaphus truei; assembly: GCF_040206685.1. NCBI lineage: Eukaryota > Metazoa > Chordata > Amphibia > Anura > Ascaphidae > Ascaphus > Ascaphus truei. Next base: position 45,663,635 of record NC_134498.1, read on the forward strand.
TCCAGCCATGTTACCTGTCCTGTTGCTTTGGATTTCCCGTTGCCAACCCTAGAACCGAACCTGACCATTCTTGCCGGCCGTCTGCCTCGACACCGGAACCAGACCTGACCATTCTTGCCTGCTGCCAGCCTCAACCTCTGCCCGCATCTCGAATATGATTTCTCTAACAGGACCCTGTCTCCTGGCTCTTGTCAATGATCATATATCCGTACCTTAGCTCTGGGGGTCCGCTTCCTATCGGAGATGAGCATCATTATAAAAAGTACGTGAATTCAAGTCATAACAAAATATACAGAGGTTGTCAACGTTATTGCACCTGTTGTCTGTCACGGGAGACCAGGTATTTACACCTTTTTACCGGGATCATTCCCAAGTTAGTAAAACAAATTGTCCTTTATTCCATTGAAACAGACGCACACACAGTGGATTACAAAATACAGAAGAAAACACACTCACTGGAGGTCTGGGCTACAAAACTGGACTTTCCTAGGTGAAATGGCACATAAAATAAAGTCTTTAGGTTGACCAGGACTTGTCCCGAAATGTCCTGGGACTCAAATCGGCATGAAGTTCCGCTCCGGAGATGCTGAAATCCCTTGACTGGGAGATAGTACCAACCGTCCTCTTTTCGGCGTGTAGTTCCAGCCGCGACCACTACGTTCTATTCTCAAAATTTTCTATGGTTGGGGTACCCCTGAGAACCCCTATACCAGGTTCTGGGTGATCAGGGCATTAACTGGGCATCCCCCCTTATACTAAAGTCCCCTTTACTATTTCAGGGATACCACACATCCCTATGTCCCATTTACCTTTCTGGTCTGTGCTGAAGCAGGGAATCCTATCGGTGAGTCGTGCAAGCGTTTTCAAGGGGAGCCGGAGCAATGTGTTTCAATGTATCCATGAATCCGACCTGATTCCCGGGTACATTTTTGGGGTGTCCAGCAACTCTGGAACCCCGCTACCTAGACACATTCTGACAAGACTTTATCCATAAAACCCCCCTTTAAACTCATAGCCTAGCAATCTCTGCTTGCTGGCACACCGGGAAAAGTAAAACACAGAAAACTCTTTATTGTCGCATAAATACATACATTGCAGATACAATAAACAGATTCAAGAGTTGACACTCGGAAACCCCAAAAATGGATCAGAGGTAACCTGATGGGCTTAATACCTTTATTGACAGCATAGTTACCCCCTCACCGTCAGAATGTCACTTTAATGCTTTACATGACACCAGCCAGTGTGTTGTTTCACGAATGTCAAACTTCAATAACGCCTCATCAAATCTTGCATTAAATGACATGCCAGCTTTGATGCAGAATCTCGTGTTAACAGGTGGGATAATGTTGACGACATCTACACTGTATATCTATCTATTTGTAGCTCCGTGGCTGATACTATACACCTCATACATCGACCTTGACAACTTGCAAACCACCTTTCTACTGTCTCTGTATGTTCTTCCTACTTACCAATTAGATTGTAAGCTCCTCTGCACAGGAACTCCTTTAACTAATGTTACTTTTATGCCTGAAGCGCTTATGTCCATTATATGTTATATTATTATGTCCCGTGTATTATTGCTGTGATGCGCTGTGTACATAGATTGTGCTATATAAATAAAGATATACATACATATATACATACATAAATACATACCTAGATGGATTTATCAGCTCACTGTCAAAAACAGAATATAGACTTATCAGTAAAACAGGGATCACAAATAGGCAACACGCTGTCACAGTCACAATTAAGTGTGGAAACATAGAGAATGCCATCTCCGTTGCAGACTTCACTTCCTCGTGGTCTCACATTGTGTGCGTAAGCGTGCACTGACAGCCGACGTGTGCGTAAGCGTGCACTGACAGCCGACGTGTGTTTCGCCAACTGCATCAAATATGCTGCACATTTGGATACACCCATTGGAGTGGTGACGTAACAAACCCAGAAACAAAATACAAAACAAGATCACTTAAAAAAAACCCCAGTATATTGGATTTTCCCGTTTAGACCAGAAGGACTAACAGTATGAACTGTGAACATCTGTTATCACCTTCCTCAGCACAGCTCTCTCTGTGGTTCAGTCTGAACCACTAATTGTGCCACCTGTGCTGAAGCAGGGATATCCTGAAAACCTGCTGTTGGTGGCTCTTGAGGACTGGAGTTGCCCACCCCTTTCTCTAAGTTGCACCCTGTAAAACAGAAAGATCCTTTGTCAATAGAAAATTGTCCTTTAGGTGAGTGACCATGACTCTGAAAGAAATATTTCTCTGCACTTGTCATTTTTTGCCACCCTCCGTATCTCTTTGAGCATAACACGGTATGTGCAGGCGTTCCAGAATATGACGACCAAGTTGCCTACTGGTCACCACAACATGCAACAAATCACAGGAACATTTGAGCACGCAAATAACCCCCTGAGAGATACAATTAATAGAGTCATGAATAATACATTCATTTCTCACTGAACTACAGTATCTCTGAATGGTTTTACAGTTCTCATAGAAGGCAGACTGTGCATGATCCCCAACTAAATGAACCAACCAACGTCTTGGTCTGAGTTATATCTGTGCTGCCAAGTACAAAGTGACTCTACACCAGGGGTAGCCAACTCTCGTCCTGAAGAGCTACCAACAGGTCAGGTTTTTAGGATATCCCTGCTTCAGCACAGGTGGCTCAATCAGTGGCTCAGCCACTGATTGAGCCACCTGTGCTGAAGCAGGGATATCCTGAAAACCTCACCTGTTAGTAGCTCTTCAGCACTGGAGTTGGCTACCCCTGCTCTACACAATCTTATCCCTCAAATGTTGCAATTGTTTAGCAGTCACCGCAGGGCTAATAAATGATTGAATATCTTCGTCCTGACGTACATGGCGCCAATATATATATACTGTAGTATACAATGTAAGTCAGACCCTTGTGAATGAAAGGGTGTAATAAATCTAACTCGGAGAAAGCAAATGATCACAATTACTTTTTATTGCCACTGGCCACTATAGCCCCTTTCTTTCAATAAATTGCACAGTTCATTCGCTTTTTTTCTTATATCTACCAAAATTAGATCAATTGCGCCTTAATCGTAATAATTAGCCAGTCGGAATACCTTTCTTGAAAGCCACCGAGTAAGAAGTAGAGAATGTAGCACACGGTTGCTGTGAAAAAGAAAAAATGTGCACAAGCGCTAAAGACTAAAACACCAGTGTGACAATTGCAAAATATATATATATAAAGGCTGCCTAGTAATACTGTCAGTACTGACAGAGAAAGTGAAAGTGAAAACAAAGAAAAACCTGGCGCCAAAAGTTCATTGGATAATCCTGTACTCCTCAGGGGATCAGCACACTTGCTTGACAGGCCATATAGGGGAAAAAACACAAACAGACACAGATCATAGTGCAACACTGTAGGGTTAAAACAGGTCTACACTAATACACACACTGCACATATAACATAGAGACTCCTAGTGACTATAAAAACTATTTATTAAATAAAAAGAACTATGCCATAAATGGTTTGGACAAATGAGAACACCGCTGGTCATCCAGATATGAAAAATCAGAGCCCTACTTACAAGCAGCAAGGCAAATACAGGCAATGCAACAAAGAGTCTTCCGGCTGCTGCTGATGTCTTTGCAGAGATGTGATTCCTGCTGCACCGTGACTCTCGTGCTGACTCTCCCTCCAGGGGTTAACAGGAACAGTGGCAGTGTTGGAGGCCTGCTTGTGGGGCTCACAGCTCTCCTCCACGTGAGGCTGCTCTCCTCACTTCCTCCTCCGGTTACACAGGCTGTCTCAGCGTGCCTGCACGCGAGTGTGCACGTGCCCTTAAAGGGACAGTACAAACGTCCTGTATGCCAAGAACTAACGGCTGCAATGGGGCTCAAATGTGACCAAGTGTCCCAAAAAGTCCAATACCAAGCTCAAAGTGACTGTGTCACCTGCCCTACGCGTTTCGTGGATGTTACTCCACTTCCTCAGGGGCTACAAAGACTGACACTGAATGACATGTACATATACCCTAACCAATTAAAAATTAATTGCCCAATTAGGCTGTATAGCCTGCATGTCATTAATATCAAATCACTACGTCTCTAACAACATAATACACATACAATACATTAAACAACATTAAAAACATTCAGATATCAACTGATAACCATATATCCCAAAATTGAGGCCAGATGTAATATCATAATAGGCATTGATATATACCAAAATGCCAAATTGTGGCCAAAGGATAAACAAACCTGCTTAAGCCACTTAGTATGCTACTGCTGGTACAGAGTCAAATGGATAAGGTGTCATCCATTAAGTAATGGTTGCATTTAACTAATGTTTGTTTGAGCCATTTCATCTACCTAAAAAGGAGCCCAATTCAAAATCAATATTGAGCCCATATGGGGATAGAGTCTTAAGTTCATAGATCCAAAAGGCCTCCCTCCTATTGATGTGTTGAATGTTATTACCACCTCTCCAATTGGGTGTACACTATTGAATTGTGTACACCCAATTGGAGAGGTGGTAATAACATTCAACACATCAATAGGAGGGAGGCCTTTTGGATCTATGAACTTAAGACTCTATCCCCATATGGGCTCAATATTGATTTTGAATTGGGCTCCTTTTTAGGTAGATGAAATGGCTCAAACAAACATTAGTTAAATGCAACCATTACTTAATGGATGACACCTTATCCATTTGACTCTGTACCAGCAGTAGCATACTAAGTGGCTTAAGCAGGTTTGTTTATCCTTTGGCCACAATTTGGCATTTTGGTATATATCAATGCCTATTATGATATTACATCTGGCCTCAATTTTGGGATATATGGTTATCAGTTGATATCTGAATGTTTTTAATGTTGTTTAATGTATTGTATGTGTATTATGTTGTTAGAGACGTAGTGATTTGATATTAATGACATGCAGGCTATACAGCCTAATTGGGCAATTAATTTTTAATTGGTTAGGGTATATGTACATGTCATTCAGTGTCAGTCTTTGTAGCCCCTGAGGAAGTGGAGTAACATCCACGAAACGCGCAGGGCAGGTGACACAGTCACTTTGAGCTTGGTATTGGACTTTTTGGGACACTTGGTCACATTTGAGCCCCATTGCAGCCGTTAGTTCTTGGCATACAGGACGTTTGTACTGTCCCTTTAAGGGCACGTGCACACTCGCGTGCAGGCACGCTGAGACAGCCTGTGTAACCGGAGGAGGAAGTGAGGAGAGCAGCCTCACGTGGAGGAGAGCTGTGAGCCCCACAAGCAGGCCTCCAACACTGCCACTGTTCCTGTTAACCCCTGGAGGGAGAGTCAGCACGAGAGTCACGGTGCAGCAGGAATCACATCTCTGCAAAGACATCAGCAGCAGCCGGAAGACTCTTTGTTGCATTGCCTGTATTTGCCTTGCTGCTTGTAAGTAGGGCTCTGATTTTTCATATCTGGATGACCAGCGGTGTTCTCATTTGTCCAAACCATTTATGGCATAGTTCTTTTTATTTAATAAATAGTTTTTATAGTCACTAGGAGTCTCTATGTTATATGTGCAGTGTGTGTATTAGTGTAGACCTGTTTTAACCCTACAGTGTTGCACTATGATCTGTGTCTGTTTGTGTTTTTTCCCCTATATGGCCTGTCAAGCAAGTGTGCTGATCCCCTGAGGAGTACAGGATTATCCAATGAACTTTTGGCGCCAGGTTTTTCTTTGTTTTCACTTACACGGTTGCTGTGGCTATTAGAGACAAATCTGTCTCAATCTGGTCATCTCATTAAATGCCTATTTTGAGGTCCAGGAATGAGAGTGATAGAGTAGAAATATCTGATGTCAACTTAGTGATCACATTGTTATAATTCAGGCACTGAATGAAAAGATGGCATTGCTCCAGTGTAACTTCCCATAAGAAGTGTTTGCTATGATTCTAATACATTATTAAATGTTACTTAGTATACGTACATTCTGTACTTCATTCGTCCAAAGTTAGCCAGTTTATGATTAACTGAATCAATAACTAGAAAAGAAGCAACTGTATTTGTTTAATTAGTCCAGTGAGATCAACAGAAAAATGACTATAATATCTACATGTATAGATAACTTTGATCAATCTTTTTATCATTGCAACTGGATTCTCAGTAGCATATGAACAAAAATCAATTGATGTATTTGGCTCAAGTCACATTATTCATTTTAATAGATATTATATCATAATGGGCAACAGTGGATCATTTTAAGCAATACATTATATTGTGAATTTAATAAAGGTATGTTCGTTAGTGAATTCCCCGATGACCTAACCAACAATCTAATGAGATGTGTTTATTTTGTGTTTAATGTGTAAACGGTATATCATTTTACGTGTACTTTTTACAATGTTAGTTGAGGGGGAGGGGGGTTATCAAGCCTTTCTATTTAGAGTGTAAGCTCCTCGGGGCAGGGACTCCTTTTTCCTAATGTTACTTTTATGTCTGAAGCGCTTATTCTCATTACTGTGTGTGTTATATTATTGTGTCTCGTGTATTACTGCTGTGACACGCTGTATACCTGGATGGCGCTACATAAAACATATACATACATAAAGCAAAACTAGTACAAACACGAATGTACAGGAAGGAATAGGACTTTTTATCTTGTACAATTCCTGGCATAATTTGTGCGTCAGTATTACCTCCGTCTCAGAATAGATTGGAGCAGGGATTTGTATAGGAAATCTTCACTTAATCTTGTGGATCATGATGTAGGGTGTGTCATGCACTGAAATGACCCAAGGGAATGTACACGACAGTATGTATAACGCATGATCTAAATATGTCCAGCGAAGGATTTTTATCACCACCATTACTGGTCAGTAAAAGTATGATGTTGCTTATTCATCAAACTTTACTATGATGACATTCAACAAGTTGATCGTTTATTCAAAGTAATTTAATTGGTGGATACAGGAGTTTTTGAGAAATTTTGATACTGGTGTATAGAGACGGGCGAATCCACCCAAATCTGTTTCCCGGATATTCTCGCATTTTCAACCCAAAATCTGTTTTGCGATGTAAAATCCACAAATGGATTTGGCCGTTTTTAATCTGCGCAAATTAATAAAAAAAGGCCATTGGATACGAACCGGGACGCCCCAAAAATGTCACCCATCTCTACTGGTATGTACAGTGTTTATACAGAGTCTGCTTGGGTTGCAGCCAAAGATGTGCGCTATGTGAATCGTCACATGGTTCATACAAAAACTTGTCAGAAAAAGCTATACAGGTGTCTTCAAATGAGCCTGAGGAAGCCAAGTTTTGGCGAAATACGTTGCTCTAGTTGCTGGGACCATTTTGAGCCTGAGCGGCCACCGTAGAAGTCTGCTGTTACCCAACGCACCGACGGAGCACTCTAACAAACCGCCGGACGCGGCGGCAAGGGGGGGACTGCGTTGCGTGGGGAGAGCTGACCTCACAGTGACGGCTGGGGCTGACTAATATGTAAGTGTATGTGTTGCTATATTAAATGTATGCCGTTTTCATACTATAACTTCCCCTATCCATTTCTTGAGGCTGGGACCTTCCATCTCTGACGTACGGGCTGATGAACTCATGCTGGTTGCTGAAATCCACTAAGGAGAACTAAAAGAACTGTAAAGATAACATTTGAAGTATTTTATCACACATGGCCATGTGAGTAGTGACTATATTACATCTTATTATAGTTCACTGTGACTACACTATCATTTGGTTGATTGCCAATTGTGCATCCACCAGTGCACAGGCTTTGTATAACATACTAACCGATAGACTCAGCATTAGTCTGAGTAGTTTTCATTATACATAATATTGCGCTCACATTGCATTTTGTTTATTACAGTAGTATAATGGCCAGGTTAGGGTCCGTGTAGTCCTCTGCCCAGTGTGCAGCTATAGTAAAGTTATTGTTTATCGAAAGAAGAGTCTCTCCGTGCTAAGATAAGGTTCCTTGTCTTAGCACAACACCTTAGTAAACATGGTCCTTGATACCGCTCTTGGTTACTTTTATCTTAGCTACGGTATCATTGTCACTTGTTATCGCTCTATCCTTTATAAAGTATATCTTCTATTTATTTCCTGTCCGGAGAAGAGAACGAAACTCTCAAAATTGACAAAACACTGCTCTCATTATTTTTCTTTGATATATTTTTTAAGAGCCATAAATACATTTGAACACCAATAAAAACAACAACAGCTTGAATTGAATAGCAGATATTTTAACCTTTTCAACCCCTTATTGTTTTGGCTCTTATTGCAGTGCATATTGCAAGAAATGTGCCCGTCCCTTTTTAAAACATTTTATTTTCAAATTCTGTTAGTTAAGATGGTAAACTTGGGTTGGTGGTTGTTGTTTGAATGCATAACATTTGAATACCAATGAAGGTTATAGCTTTGACATTTCTCTAATTTTCCACACTGACAGCTGGACCAATATTTTGTTTTCCAAGATTTTAAAGACAAATATCTGATGAGTATATGAAATCAACAAGCGAACCCTATTTTAAATATAATTGGTTTTACTGGCTTTCACAGTCTCAGTTATTTGAACAAGTGTCAACATTATCCTGTCTCTTTCATCTTTATTCAACATTTTTCCAAACAATACATGAGAATTATTTTTGCATGTATACTACGGCCAGAAAGTGTGAATGGAATTCAGAAAGTGTGATTCCTCATAAAATTGAAAACGGCAAAGATGCACCAATCCTTCATTTCAATTAATTCCTTAGACATGTTGTGAGAAGTCTGATTTATTATCATTAATATTCAGATTTTCTTTACTGCTTATTACCAGTCCAAATCTGTTTCCCGGAATTCTGCACATTGTTATGACCAAAATCCATCTGCAGATTGGGATAGAGGGGGGAGATTCAATTTAGCTCCCACTGCTAGAGCGGTGGTCTAGAAAATCAGTGGTTGTGGTTTCTAGTCCTGTTGGGTCTGACAACAGTCTTTAGGTTTATATAGTTGATATGGAAATCCTTTTAGGAAGTGTGGGATAGGGACTCATTTAAATACACTTTGCATATCATTAGCATATCTCCCAGCTGGGAACCTCTGGTGGGCTCCTTTTTCCACGCAGGTGTGTCTCCCTAATTTACTTGAGAGAGATGTTGTGCTTACTTAAAGAAGCATTCCAAGGGAATGGCTCCCATCTTTTTTTCAGCAAGGTGGGAAACAGGATTTCTCCAGAGTGGAACCGCATTCATTAATACCCTGGGGAGCCCATAGTTACTCAGCTATTTACATTAATAAGTGCTGCTTCGTGGTTCTTAAATCACCTGTGGGCCAATAATATACCCCGAAAGTTGAGTGGGTAATACATTCTTACTGAAGCCGGCAATCGTTTGCTGCTCCTGTTGTAAATCGGTAAAAATTGTAACTGTGTGCCTAACGAAATGGCCACCTTCTAACTTTGTGCTGCAGTCTATGAAATGCTGCAGCTGATGTGTAACACATTACTGTTTACTACTAAGTGTTACACATTATTGTTACAGCTTTCAGAGTAATAGACAGTCTGCTGTTTGGAATATAGCAACATATCTGTTTGTGATACTTTGTTGCCAAAGGGAAGGACTCAAAAAGGTGTGTGTCAGAGCCTATTTCAAGAGAGAGAGTTGATATGACTTTCTAAATGGTTGCTGTAGCAACCAAAGGAGGATCAGTGCATTAAAAAAATCATTACAAATTGTATTAGGAGTTTAAAAACAAATGCAGACAGTATTATCTTATACTACAGAACTGATTTATTTAAAAAAATATATAGTATTTTTCGAGTTTTGCTGAATTAAAGGCTCTGCTCTCGTTTATACTGCTGTACCATCAAGAGTCTCATCATATGTCAACATTTCATACTAGAGTCTTGTAAAAATAAAACATAGATACAAATAAAACTTGTTCATTCCAAATCAAATATACTACCTCTTATTTTCTTCTATTCAATACTTTGAACTACATAAAAGTGAATATACTGTACACCTATACAATAAATATGTCCCGTTACCAAAAACATTACGTTTGAAAAGTTTGCATTTTTTTGATATATAGTAAAAAAATAATTAGATGGCATTCATTTATTTTATGAGACGGGGTGAAACCACATTATACCTAGAAAGACATTTGAAAAGCAGTGCGAGCATATATTTCTGTGTACAAGACGTACCTATGTGTCATTCCCATAGCCAGACAGAGGAAAACTATCGTAGTGAGAAATGTTCCCAAATTCAAACTCATTTATCACTGAAAATAGGAAAGCAAAGGGCAGTAGCGCAAAATAAAAGAACAGAATACAGAAAAAGTACTTTGGATAAAGGATCAGTGTGTGAAGGGCAAACATAAAATTCAGATACATTTTTTAGGGACAAACTCATAGTTATCATTTGCATAAAAATGGAGAAAAAAAACTATATGCATGCTTAATCTTACAAATAATTTAGTTTTGATATGCAATGTCAGAATCTGGAGTTCCTAAATGTTTTCAAGTTCACAAAATAAGAAAAGACCATTTTTTGCTGGTGAAAAATTAGGACACCATCCAGGATGGACCCCCCCCCTGATACAAATGTGAAAAGTTTAACTCCACACTTCCATCCTCTAAGCCAGGGGTTCTCAACTCCCGTCCTCAAGAGTCAAGACCCCCCAACCGGTGAGGTTTTGAGGATATTCCAACTTCAGCACCGGTGCCTCAATCAGTCCCTGCTTCAACACAGGTGGCTCAGTTTTGATTGAGCCACCGGGGATATCCTTAAAACCTGACCTGTTGGGGAGTGGAGATGAGAACCCCTGCTTTAGGCTGCACATATTAAGGTCCTTTAGGCTTTCCAGATGTCTTAGGCAATAGCACATGAACCATTTTAATAGACCTTCTTTGCACAATCTCCAATGTATTTATGTCCTTCCAGAGATATAGTCCCCAGAACTGAACACACAACTCGAGATGAGGTCTCACCAATGACCTATAAAGTAGCATCACTACCCCTCCTATAAACCGTATCTTCCTACTGGCTCTCCCCATTGCTTTGTTACATTGCTCGCATACTTTTAAATCAGCGGAAATTACTCCATCCCTTTCATCTATTGCAGATCACATTATACCGTATTGCCATTAATCCTGAATTCTGTCTTCGGATTTTTGTAATCCAAGTGCATTATTCTGCACTTTTTGGCATTAAATTGGAGTTACCCCCCTTTTAACCATTTCTCAAATCTAACTAAATCATTATTCCTCTTGTGTTCCCATGGAGTGTCCTCCCTGTTTCAGATCTTGGAGTAATCTTCAAAAAGGCAAACTTTCCCTTCCAGAACATTTGTAATGTCGGTAATAAAGAGCACTGGTCCCAATACAAATCCGAGGTACTCCATTGGTCACTGTCCCCTCCTCCCAATGTACTCCATTTACCCCAATACCCTATAATTCAACCAATGTCTTATCCTTTCCTATCTCCATATAATCCAATCCTAAGAATTGCTACTTGTTGATCAGTCATCTATGTGAGACAGTGTCAAAGGCCTTCCTAAAATGCAGGAAAGCTGCATCTACTGCTCCGCCCGGGTCTATAACTGTAGTCACCCAGCCCATAAAATCAATTTGATTTGTTTGTCATGATCTCCTCCTCCCATAAAATCCATGCTGCTTGTGATTTATTAAGTTACTGGACTTTAGATATCCAACAATTCAGTCGCTCAGCAATGTTTCCATTAATTTCCCCCCAACTGACGTCAGGCTCACTGGCCTGTAGTTACCTGCATCTTTCCTACTTTCACCTTTATGAAGTGGGGCAACAGTGTCTCTTTTTCAGTAATCTAGAACCACACTTGTTAACAGTGACTGGTTAAATAGTTCTGTGAATAGTGTTGTGAGCACATGGCAAACTTGTCTGGAGATATCCCATCTGGCCCCAATGATTTGTCAACCTTCAGTTTTGAAAGTTCCAGTAGGACCTTCTCCTCTGTGAACGGACTTGTGTCCACCTCCTTTCTATTTATATACTGTACACGTTACCCAACTGTGGCCCCTCTCTTTCATCTTTAGCTTAGAAGACTGAGCAAAAATAGTTATTATAGTTATCAAGGTGGTCTGTTATACCTTTGTCTCACTCAACATGACTGCCCTCTTTCTATCTGTAGTCTTACAGTACTAGTTCTTCTTTTGAATTTCTCCTTTAACTTTTAAACCTAATACAGGTTTGTCCTGCTTTTTACTGACTGGACTATTTTGTCTTCTGCTTGGGCCTTTGCACATCTGATTTTTTGTATATCCTCCTTTTGCTTAGCCTGATAAAGTTGCCTATCCTCCTTCCTCCAGGTCTGCCTATAATTCCTTAAAGCTGTCTTTGTCAGACTTTACAGTACCTGCCACCTCCTTGGAGAACCAAACCAGCTTTATTTTTTTTCTTGTGCTGTTACCCACCTGCCTGATACAAAGGTCTGTTGGTTTTAGTATTACTGTTACGTGTTCTAATTATATGCACACAAAAATAGATGTGTGTTGTACAGTACAATATGCCCCCTGAGAAATTTGTACACCCACGAAACACGTAGGGATGTTTGAGGTCTTTTGGTTCCTTTGGCAACCCGTAGTCTGTGATGCAAGGGCCTTTGGGAAAGAAATGCAGGAAGCAGTGTTGATGGCCCCCAGAGCTACATCATATGGGAGTAGGGGAGTACCATCAGATGAGTGACATCAAGCTGAATAGTATTCTATATGCTTGTTTATTTTCTACACCATGTGAGTGTGATACGTACCATGCAATGATGTTTTCATCCATAAGGATACATACAATACAAACAATATCCCACTGTTGGCTTCTCATTGCGCTTTTCTCTTTTTGCAAGTACAGTATATAGTGATCCCCATAGGCTTCATTGTCAACTCATCATCTTGGCCTCTCATAGCACAGATACAGTATGAGCATCAAAATCAAATATAGTAATCCTTGTAATGCTCCTGCACAACATCTCTCTGCTTGTGATACTACAAATCTTCCTTATATACAGAAGTGCTGAGACAGAATTTCACAGGCACACATCTCTGCCCCATAGAGCTTACAATCTAAATTTGGTTCCTGTGGTACAATGGAGATAAAGTGACTTGCCTACTGTCAAAAGAAGCTGATACTGGGATTTGAACCAGACTCTGTGGCCTCAAAGGTAGTGCCAGTGTGTCGGTGTGCCAGTGTGCCAGTGTGTCAGTGTCTTTACTCACTGAGCCACCCCTCCTGTCCTGCCACACCACTAAAAATCATCGTTATGTTAATGCCGTTTTATAATGATTTTCTATGTGTCGCAGCCACTGTTCAGTTACAGTCATACTAGGTTTTTACAGGAGCTGTCCTGCTCTCCGTCCAGATTGCCTTTATTTTTTTGGTGAATAAATCATGTTACATTTGCAAAAACACACTTCAGATAATGGTTTCTAAATCTATCAAATCAAATTACTAAGGGCTTACCGAAGATGGCCCCAAAGCAAACGCAATGAGTGCAGTTTCATAACCTTATAACAGATATTTCATTAGACGTGTTGCAGTTCTTCCCATGTATTTTCTGCATGTTTCTGGTAAACGCTGTATTGATTATATTTTCTGCAGATTTCTTTAGTGTGTGGAACAGGGGTGGGCAACTCCAGTCCTTAAGGAACACTAACAGGTCAGGTTTTCAGGATATCTGTGCTTCAGCACAAATGGCTCAATCAGTTGGTCAGTTGTTGACTGGCCAATTCCAGTCCTCAAGGGCCACCAACAGATCAGGGTTTATGGATATCCCTGCTTCAGCACAGGTGACTCAATCAGGAGCCACTGATTGAGCCACCTGTGCTGAAGCAGGAATATCCTGAAACCCCAATCTGTTGGTGGCCCTTCAGGACTGGAGTTGGCCACCCCTAGTGTAAAATGTAGCACTACGTCAGAAACACTCTTAGGTACGTCTTCAATTATGAAACTGGCATTAAAAATGGCAGGCCTCTTATTCGGGTGAATGTTTTCGCTTGATTGCCTCTCAAAATACCTTGCTAAGTAACAAAGGATCTTCCGAAACATGCACACTTAGGCAGAAAATTTCCAGAGAGCCTGAATTTCTATTCAATAGACCCTGTGGTGGAGTAAAAGTTATTTAAGCTGAAAATAAAGGACTTTAGCTCATGCAACTCATGCTTTTTTAATGACTTCAGCACCTCTATTCTTCACTCAAAGTGACTGAGGCCTAGATAATAGCCAATACTGTTGCCTTTATTACCTTGTAGAAATGTGTATTATACTTCAAATTTACTAACGTCTACCAAGGGGAGAGAAAACCTTCTAATGAGAAGATGCTAAGCAGACTCAATGTCTAACAGAAAATGTGTCCAACTCTAATTGAATGACTGTCTCCACTTCCAACAGCATTTACTGGTGAAACCTGTGATTAACTATTAAGCAAAGCTGAACATCAGCAGGGTTGTCCTATTTAATAATGGTAAATTGGACCTATTAACAGTTGACCGCATAGGAACCACAACAAGTTTCAATGCATTGAAGAAGCAATTCACGCGCTTTTTTATATGTATTATTATAACCAAAACAAATAACATAGGTTTGAAGAAGGGGGTGTCTGGAGCTGAAAACCATTCATCTCATCTCCAGGGACCCCCTGCTTCCCGAGATACAGACCTCCGAAGAGGGTGCCGGTATCTTGGCAAAGTTTAAATGCCCTGGTCACGTGCCAACAGGAAGCCTCACCGGATGACGGCACGGCTTCCTATTGGCCCGCAAGAACGTGGGAGAGTTAAAGTGCAGCCATTTACGTAAACCCTGATAGCAAAGCGGTTACCTTCTACAGAGGTAAGTATCTCCGGGAAGCCGGGGGGTCACCGGAGCTGAAAATAATGGGGTTCAACTCCGGGACCCCCTGGCTGCAATCGAATGTTAAAAAATTACAAATACTTTGGCGATTGGATTGCCGCTTTAAAGGATAGAATACGGATGATACAGATGTAGCACTAGTTATCGCAACCCCTGTCGCGTCGCAGCGAGACACATACAACGCGCCAGTTGGGTCAGCCGCCATCATGTGTGTGAAAAAGTGGTGGATCTGCCGCGTTGTTGCTCAGATGAAGCGTGCTATATCTATAATGCTGTGGATACTTTCCGGTGTATGTTGAAAGTGCATCTTTGGCCAAATAAATGAGATTTTCTGCATTTTTAGCAGCCGTTGATTATTGCTGATTAAGGCCAGCTATACAGATATGCAAAATGTTCCATGGAGTTCGAGAAAACAAACATGCCGTTTGTTTCGCACAAAACCTCACGAAAATCTTTAACGGTTGCCAAAAATGTGCAGGTCACGTAACCCTTTATATACTGCCATTTTCACAAAATGTGGGCGAAAGATGTTTATAAAAATGTACGTACTTGCAAAGTTGTAGAGAAATGTACAAAGCCTGTTAGAAGATGTTTGCACATATCCAGCAAGATTTGTTTTTAAAAACGGTACTTCTGAGATTTTCATAAATAAGGATTATAAATGTGTTAGTAGGAAATCAATGTTTCGGTCGCCTCCTGGACCTTTGTCAAGATGCATATCTCCAACAAATAATGACTTCTTCATCATTTTCTCTTCTGCCACAGGCTACTTTTGCTTATGAAAATTGGCCCACTGTTAATTATGAACAACAGCTGAGATGTGACCCTCCCCCAGCCCCCCACTCGACCTTGAGTTAATAGTAAAGGTTTGAAGTCGGTGCACTAGGATTAAGGCAAAGAGAAGCCCTATCAAAGAGATGTCTCCCGAGATTGGGAGAAAGGCAGGAAGGCCCCAAATTGCGTGGGCTCAGTAACCCCAATTGTGAGGATATTCTTAAAAAAAAAAAATATATATATATATATATATATATATATATATATATATATATATATATATATATATATATATAGTTATACGTTACCGTTCCAAGGATTGGTAAACAAGAGACAGCACTCAGTGTTGAAAATCAAAGTGTATTAGTGAAAGCAAAAATACATCCAGAAACCCAACGTTTCGGTCCTACAGAATGGGACCTTCCTCAGGGGGAATCCCTATCCCCCAAATCCCCTGAGGAAGGTCCCATTCTGTAGGACCGAAACGTTGGGTTTCTGGATGTATTTTTGCTTTCACTAATACACTTTGATTTTCAACACTGAGTGCTGTCTCTTGTTTACCAATCCTTGGAACGGTAACGTATAACTACATTCTCTATATGCACCTGTGGCTTACCAGCACCTATTGGAGTGCCAACTGCCTTATCTGACTATATATATATATATATATATATATATATATATATATATATATATATAGATAGATAGGCTGAGTTACTATCTTCAGAATGAGGATGTGTGTGGGTTGTTCTAGGGCTGTGGCTTAAGGCTGTCTCCGAGAGGTAATGAAAAGTCGAGTGGACAAGTATAAAAGCAGAATGTAATAATTAACAGATAAAATAAATTGGGGACAGTCCACAGTTACAGTTCCGTGTATAAATAATATCGCAGTATCAGTATAAACATACTCCATATATTATCAGATCGCAAAGCAGTCTAAAATATGGCTGCTAATCTATTGATAGGGTAACACTAAAAGTCAGTATATGGCTAGTCTAAGGAGGATGTGACCATGGGCTGTAACGCCCACGTGGCCAGGAAAAGGAGGTTTCACTAAAGGCACAACGTTCCAAACAGATAAGTGGTCTGCTAATTTAACTGGCCACAGAGGTGGTGTGCTAACAATGGGCAGTAACAAAGCAGTGTATACTAATGGTGCCACCTGCTGGATAGGCTGGATAGGCGTGCCACCAAACTAGTGGTCTTCTCGCATCCTGCCACCAGTGGCAGTATGCAGGGGTCTTCAGAAATGCTGCTGATTGTGGGGCACCAGGTAGAGAAAGTAGTAATTAGTAGTGGTGCACAAACTGCAGGCAGTTAAATAGTTAATTTTTAGACCGTTAGTTGAAATGCTATACTGAGAAGCATGTACAGTAGATACAATTGGTTCTCAGTAAGCTAAATGCAGGTAAGGGGTGATTCATGCAGTAAACAAACCTTAGGCTGAATTTTCCCAAGTGATGCCTACCCTGACGTACGTTTCGCCTGTCGCTGTTTCAAATGGTAACTTACCCTTTGAAAAAACGAGAGGTGAAACGTACGTCAGGGTAGGCGTCAGATGACATCACGCATTGCGCGTCACGCCCTCTTTGATCACATTAGAAGTGTCAGGACCGGGCATAGGGACAATTCAGCCTAAGTTGCCAGTTTTACCTCTCCCTTTCCCTTGCCCCCAGCTCCATTTTCTGCAGGGTTATGTATGTAGGGCAAGTGTTTTTTTATGTAACTCGGTCGGTCTCTGACTCCCGTTTGAGGTCTGTTTACTGCAGGAATCACCCCTTACGGAGGTGACCTGCCTTTAGCTTACTGAGAAGCAATTGTATCTACGTGCTTCTCAGTATATCTTTTCAACTAACGGTCTAAGCATTAACTATTTAACTGCCTGCAGTTTATGCACCACTACTAAATACTACTATCTCTACCTGGTGCCCCACAATCAGCAGCATTTCTGCAGCCCCCCGCATACTGCTACTGGTGGCAACATGCGAGCAGACCACTAGTTTGGTGGCACGCCTATCCAGCAGAACCATTTGTATACACTGCTGGGTTACTGCCCATTGTTATGAGACCACCTTTCCGTGGTCAGTTAAATTAGCAGACCACTTATTCATTTGGGACATTGTACCTGTAGTGAAACCTCATTTTTGGCCCCGTGGGCATTACATCCCGTGGTCACATCCTCCTTACACTAGCCATATACTGACTTTTAGTGTTACCCTTTCATTAGATTAGCAGCCATATTTTAGACTGCTTTGCGATCTGATAATATATGGAGTATGTTTATACTGATACTGCGATATTATTAGTACACGGAAGCAAACAAAAGTCTGTGACATCATGACAAAGGTGAAGACATTATAGCGGGTGACCGAAAATATCGCAGGAAGAAATGGCCATCATTGGGCAAACATGATACTAGACTGGATTCAAAGGGATACCAAGATGAAGACCAAAAGTAAGATTGCAGGTTGAAATCAGAAAATGTGTTGGAGCAATCTGAAGAAGAGAGACTTGTCTTTATTGTTCTTTCGTATGCTTGTGGATTGTTTAGGGCAAATACCACATTTGGCTAATAGGGCTATTGGCCCTGACTATAGAGCGGTGGTGCAGGGGAGGATAGGTGTTAGGGCTAGGTGCCTCGGGGAGGGAGGTTAGGTCCCCTGGCGCGTATCAGCGGTGTAAAAATGTGTTAACGCAGCCCCTTTTTTTGCACATGGCTAATTTGATTTCAATGCTGTGCGCTCCCCCTGGCATGGTGTTCTGTACATCTCGATACAACATGCCAGTGGGAGCAATAACCGCTGCTACAGCTGTACAGCACCTTAACAGAGTGGTGCTCAATTCCAGTCCTCAAGACCCCCCCCCCCCCCACCTCCCCAACTGGTCAGGTTTCAGGATTCCTGCTTCAGCACAGTTGGCTCAAGATTGAGCCACTGATTCTGAAGCAGGGCATATCCTGAAAATCTGACCTGTTGGGAGTTCTCGAGGACTGGAGTCGAGAACCCCGGCATTACAGTGTTAATTATAACTACAGCAAACACACCACATTTTCATCTTCTAGGTACCATGCCTTTGCAGAGGTGTACAACTGGCAACAATAGCACTGGCATTAGTATTTTAAATTAAAATAAAAAGCCACTGCATAGGAGGGTATTTTGAAAGCAAGCCAGTTTGCCAATGAATTATAATCTTAATTACCATAAAGCTCTAACAAATAGAACTCACATCTCATTAACTTAAAGTACAATATGACTGCAGCAATATTCATCTCCCTAAAGGGTGCTTATCAGTAGAAAAAGAAGATAAAAGTTTTGCTGAGAATTGCCACTAATGACAGCATTAACTTTATTTATTAAGGAATTCAAATTCATTTTGGATATACATCTCTCACTCCATCTTATCCTTGGCACCGTTTTTTCTATAGAGGAGAATATAATGTGATAGTCTGATTTTATATTTATTAATTTGAGAGGCTCTATTTGACTGATTAAGGCAAGAACAAGAATAATTATTTGGAATGGGCCTAATTCTAAATTGCAAATTGGATTTAAAAAAAACCTTCTTCTTGTTTCAATATATGGAAAGAAAAAAAAAAGGCGGGTGGGGAAAAAAGAAAATCTTCCGAAGATGGGAATTTGACCAAAGGTGGATATTTGCAAAAGAAAAATGTAAACGATATGATTGACTGGGTAAATGAATGACATTGCAGAGAAAATTAAAATAATTCATTTTCTCAATTCACTGTAATAATTCTGCAATAACCCCATTATGCAACCGTTTTTTATGAGCTGGGATATCCACAATTGGTCAAAGAGTAGAAACATTCTGCATTAATTGAGAAATTGGGCAGAAATAACCATATTCAAGAAATGTTAATATAATAGAATTTATAAATAGATTATCAGTCTGGTACTGAATTGCAAGAAGCTTATGTTACAGCTTCATATACAGTATATAGAGAAATCTGACTCGACTGGAACCAATGTTTCTGTGGTCTGACTATGTTCTTGATAAAGGTGACTAAATGAAACATCGATTGGGTAACTATATACATATATATGTATTGTTGTCTGTCATCACCATTTCAGTAGTTCTCCATAGACATATTGTGGCATTTATAATCACATATGAAATAGCCTATTGTCCCTCTCTGAGCATTGAATCGCCATCACTTGATTATTTAATACGGGCGCATATAGGGGCTTATATTATACAGTATACCAACATACACTGTATTTTCTCAAATTTGTGCTGCATCAAATATATATTTTTATTTACCGATTCAGATACATTTCTCAAGCTCATGAATATTTTTAATGTTGATTGTTTCAATGTGAGTTTTGCAAGTCTATTGTGTTAAGTGCCAAGAGAGCGCGAAAAAGGGAGAGAAACCTGCGATTCCTGGGACATAGGCTAATAGAAGTCATTTACATATACTTTGCATATCCTATTAGCCTATATCTCAGGTATTTCAGGTGTGCTCCTTCTGAGGGTTTGAGGGGATATTTATAGCCTCTACAGGAGGGCTCCGGGCATGCGGTGGGTTCCGTTCTAAGGGCCCGCGTCAAAGCAAAAATTGCCGGAAAGCAGAACCGGCGATTTTTGGCTTGTAAGCATGCGCAGACCTGAAATTCCCCGGTGTGAGCATGCACAACCTCCGTTGTGCGCATGCGCAACCTCTGACTTACCTGTTTGCGCATGTGCGACCTCTGATATACTCGTTCTGCGCATGCGTAGACATGGCGGCCCCCCTCTTGGTACCGCCGAAAAAGTGGCTGGACATGACACAAAACACTGTCCAGCCCTCATGATGATGTAGATAACCAATTATAGTCATATAACTTCCCCTTCATGATGTAGAGACCCATATAAGGGCATCTACGCCATCCAGGGGATTGACAAGGAAATAAAGCCCGGCATCTTACCGTCAGTGCTGTGGGGAGACGCTGCAGACGGAGACAGATATGGCTGTTAAGCTCAACTAAAAGGTTAGTACTGGTGTTTCTCCCCGGCAGATGGCCCATCAAGCGTAGGATTAGCGCTGTGGGGATCCCATTCAAAAGCACGGACACCTAAAGAGTGAATCCTTCCAGGCCGTAAACCTTGCGGTTCTTTGGGCCGTGGATGGGTTGTGACTGGGCCACGGTTTCCTGCATTTCTTTCTGTGCCCACAAGAACAGTAAGTCTTTGCTACATCTGTAACGTTAGCTACATCGGTATATCTCACCGCGGTGGCAGGTGACAATCACCGTACTTAGAGGCCTCAGTTGACGTTCAATGCAAATTGTGCTGTATAAAGCATTGTTGTTTTGTCACGGAGACATTCCAGTGACTGGAAGCAATTACCTTCTCAGTAAGCCTTAAAAATACATGTTCTCTTAACATTTGGATGCGCTTGTTTAGCTTTGCATGACTGTGTGACAGACTCTTTATGGAGCTTATTTTTGCAGTGTAAAATAACTCTATTATCGCTTATAGAAAGTAATGGCAACAATGGCTGATGGAAGATGAAATGCTGCTACGTTACATTCTTAGCTGCAGTAGATTCTTCTCTTTGTTACATTTGAATTAAACGAAGGATGCACACTAGTGGAAATGTAGAAAATATTTTTTTTCTTTGTATTGCCCAGGGGTGGCCAACTCCAGTCGTGAAGGGCCATCATCAGGTCATTTTTAATTATATCCCTGCTTCAGCACAGGTGGCACAATCTGTGTCTCAGTCAATGACCGAGCCACTGACTGAGCTACCTGTGCTGAAGCAGTGATATCACTAATACCTGGCCTGTTGGTGGCCGTTGAGAACTGAACCATGTATAGATGCTTTAGATAAAAATGGATGATAGCCACATGGCCAAGAGGGATAGCTACTGTATGGTTCCAAGAATGACAGCTATGCTGCTCCTCCATGTAACGCGAATTAAGAGAAAAAGGGGGGGGAGGAGGGCAGGAAAAATAGGTAGAATTATAGCTTTTATTAGACCAACAAATAGTTTGTAGAATACCAGCTTTCAAACCTGGCAGGGTTCTTCCGGTAGGGGCCATGTCAACTGAAAAGATTGAATTCAATAAGCTATAGATTTTTTTCCTCACCTCTTGTAAATTAATTTCTATCTCTAGCTAGGGTCCTATTATTAAAGGTTCCCAGATTACAGGCACGTCTCTGACAATTTCTCAAGGTAGGGCTGTACTGTACAGTACATGAGTTCATTGTTCAAATGTGGGCTAAATCTACTATATAACTCTACTATAATTGTTGGTATTATTTCACAACAGAATACAATATATATCAATACTGTATATAATCCACAAACTAGAAAAATGAAACTACTCGTTTTTTTTTATTAATGGTTCCGTCTGTGTGAATTTGCAAGACAGGATAGCATTAGACCACGGTGTTATTTTATACAAATGTTAATGCAACTGGTGGCCAACCCCATCTTCGTCCGCATTCCCTCGACAAATAGAGTGTTTTCTACACCCCTTTAACCTAATCTCTAATGCAGTTTGCAATCTGATGTGGCAGGTGGCCTCATGTTTAAGATGGGCATCTTGTTGGATAGCTTCATCATTAGGTGCCCATATATTGCCAAAACAAACACACGGTTAGAAGGAGAATAGCATTCAGCTAATCGGGTGACAGATGTTTGCTGCAAGCATGCTAGTCTCAAACATTCATTGTATTTTCTGCCTTAATGAGCACATGAGATGGGAACGCTTGTGGGCATCAGTGATATCTTCTGTGCCAGATGTACAGCGAAGGATGGATTAGAAATCAAGCTAGTAAGACCAGAGTATGGCCTGATATATTGACAGCTTTAGGAAGTGCTGTGGTGCCGGTGACAGCTTTATCAGCTTCAGAATCTTATCATCTCTAATGATGCCCCCAAGGATCATCTGACAACTTTTATCAATCGGACCATTCCCGTTTCCTGTACAATCCCACATCTGTGAGGTTAAACAGATATGTACATTCTCAAACCTTTCAACACATTGCACGGCGAACTACAAAAGAGATAGGAGAAAAAAGTGACAGTTTTGCTGCAGGAGGAAGCCAAAATGCAGGTTAAGAGGAATACAAACCAGGAGATAAATAATACATCTGATTTGTTATTCTTGTTACACTCATTGTCACGAGGCCATATTCACATGCTGCTACCTGTATATATTGTCTTCGTTATATGTTTCCAACAGAATGTGGTATTCCAATTTATAATGGCTCATTTATTCTGAGCAATGGTAAACTCTACTACGCTGACCTTTTCAGAATTCCAGCCTTTGAATCATTGATCATTCCTATGCTTCCTTATTTACAGGCTTAGTAACCAGAAATAAAGTAGAATCATGGACAACTAATCAAAATACAGAATATTGAAAAGGTTAAAGTCATGTTTATAAGTCCATCCAAAGTTCATAGTATTTAATAAACCCTATCTGCTATTAAAATTAGTATGACTTTTATTTTTTGACAGTGAGAAATATATAAATACTTCTGCTGACCGAAATTGCAGCCTATTCTAATTAACATTTTCATGTAATGGGAAGGGAGGAACCAGAGACATCCTGAAATGAGGAAAATAAACATGTTTAAGTGCCAAAACATAAATACAAGGTAATGTAATACAAAGTCATTACAGCAATTTAATATGGCATAAAGATCCATTGCAGTTTGATTTAATTGCACTTAGCTTAACTAATATTAGAAATACATATTTTACAGGGAAGTCACTCATTTCGGTTACATGTGGAGTTATAATTTCATATTCCGGTCTAAATTCATATTCAAAACCTAAAGATACACATTTTCAAGAATTAAAAATAAAAGTAATGGTAGCCTCTGTCATGTAGAATAAGTGGCATATAATCATCAGCACTGCAAAAATATACCTACTTATATTTGAAAACAAGGGTGCGCTAGGTAATAGTAAGCTGTAATTCCCATTCAAATGAATGGGAGAGGAGGCATGCTAAAGTTTAGCACCCTTTGTGGATCTGAGCCAAGGAGTTAATTATCTATTCACCATCTAAGTACATGAGCTTGATCTCTGTAAATCCTGCTGATCACCTCTACGTTTAGTAGCTTAATTGTTAATCATTCCAATACTTTACCATTGAATACATACAGTATAGTTGTACAACAAAAAATATATAATATTTCAAGAAAGAACTAAAATTAGAGAGTTTTAAAGTCATTTAATCCTTCTACAGTGGCGAGAAAAGGTTTGTGAACCCCAATGATAATTACGGACATTCCATAGTTTGTCCATGATAACCTTCTTGAATCAAAACAAGTCTTTTCTTAAATATCCAATAGGGTTTATATTAACTAATTCCATGTCTTTTGAAACACAATGATGTAGAATTAGACAAACAATGAGTAATTAAGAGTCCAGGGTATGGGAGACTTCCGGTGACGTCACACCCGATGGTCTGCTAGTGAGAGAGCTCCCGGCGCCCTCGCTATTAAAATTAACAGAATAAGCTTTTCCCCCACCCCAAACTCCCCGAATTTGGACCCCACATCGAGATCAAACACTGGAGAGATGACAGGGAAGGCGCAAAAGAAGAACCAGTACCCCGTCACCAAGTTCTTCCCCCCAGCACAGCGCCTGGTTGATATCAGCCCCGATGGGCAAGATGGCGCCGAGGAAGAACCAGAGCACGAGGCGCGCAGCGGCCGGCAGAGCCCGATCGACACAGATCCCCCCGTCTTAAATAAATAATTTTTTGACTCCCTTATCACTAAAATGAGGAGGGGGGTCCAAGAGGACACGGAAAAAGCCCTTCAAACTATATGCGCCGAAGTGGGAGCGCTGACGGAGCGGACAGAGGACCTAGAGGTGAAAATGGAGGGAATTACAAACGAGCAAGCAGAGACCCACGAAGAAGTACTAAGATGCGGGGATGCGATCCGCGACATGCAAAGCAAGCTCGAGGATCTGGAAAATAGGGAAAGGAGGCAGAACATCCGCCTCAAAAATATCCCTGAAGACATCACGCACGAGGAACTTCAACCTTACCTCCGCAGACTCTTCCTACAGCTTGTCCCCGACCTATCGGACCATGATTTACACACCGACCGAGCCCACAGAGACCTGGGCCCAAAGTCAACAGACCCCAACCGTCACAGAGATGTGGTGCTTAGAATGCACGCTTACTCCGCAAAGGAACGCATCATGACGGCTGCCAGGGATCTACGCTCCGTGTCAATGGACGGTGTGCAAATCCAACTAATCAATGACCTCTCCCAACTAACGATAAGTAAAAGAAATGCGATGCGTCCACTTACCTCCCACCTCAGAGACCAAGGGGTTAAATACCGCTGGGGGTTCCCCTTTAAGTTGGTGGTGCTCCGCAATGGCCGCCACCATACAGTGTCTTCCCCTGAAGACGCAAAGGACTTCCTAAAAACATTAGGGGTTCCCCTCCCTCCACAGAAGAACAACCGTCCCCGCACGGATGCGACGTCGGAGACGGCCCCCCAAGAAACCCCCCGGGCATCGGAGAGACTGGCTAGTCAGCGACTCCGGTGAATCCAGATGTCCCTGCTGCCTGCTAGAACTCAGCAAACCACAAGACGCCCTCACAGACGTCCCACGCAGACCAAGAGGCCCTGAAGACCAAAGCAAATAACTACCACCAAAACCCTCAACGAACGACAGTCCCCATGGGCCCTGCAGACCCCAACACAACTGCCCACAAACCTTTGCCCCCCCTCCCATACCCTGCCCCCCCTCCTTCCTCTCCCCCCCCCCTTCCCTCCGCTCCCCCCATCCTTCTCCCCCTCTCCCCCCCCTCCACCGCTATTCCCCCCCCTCCATACCCCGTCCCCCCTCCCTTACCCCCTACCCCCCCTCTAAACACAAATACTCAGTCTACTTACCTTCCCGCTTCCCCCCGATGCCAAGAGAACCGAAGCTGCACCCGTGGAGCTCCAGACACCAGCGTAGAGCAACAGCAACCGTGCCACACCCCAAGCTCCTCAGAAGCCGTCCTCTCGCGATCTCTACGAACGAGACTATCCCGGACCCCAACCCGAGGAGGCCCGACTCCGGGACCAGACAACCAAGGACTCTCCTAACAGACACCTCACTCCAGGGACACCTGCCGGACCCCCCCCCCTCTCCCTACACCGGTCCCTCTCCCCCCCCGCCATCCCTCCTTAACCCACCCTACCCTAACCCCCCCTCGACCCCCTCCCCCCCCCCAAACCAGAGTACCCAGCCTACTTACCCCCACATTTCCCCCCGATGCCAAGGGAACCACAGCTGCACCCGCGGAGATCTAGCCACCAGAGAAGAAGAACAGCATCCGCGCTGCTCCACAAGCCCTCTCTCCGCGTTCCCGATGGTCAAGAACCCCTCCAGACCCCCAACTCGGGGAGGACCAATTCAGAGACCGGAGATCCAGGGACTCGCCAAATAGACACAACTATACAAGGACTGCTGCCGGAGGCCCCCTCCCCCCCCACCCACAACAATCAGGTTGTATGAACGAACACTGACACCCCACCCCCCACTCCCTAATCAAAATGTGATGTACCCCATTATCCCCCAAGGAAAGCCCCATTAGCAATATACAAACCACATGTGTCTAAGTAAGGTATACATATACAGTTTAAGCATGGTCCAGGGTTAAGAAGGAGCTCTCCTCAGGAGTATCCCCCAAACACCAAAGATTGTTATAAATAATATGCCCCCCTCCCCCCTCCTACCCCCCTCCCTCCCCCCCCTCCCCCCCTCCTCCCCCCCCCTCCAAAAAGCCCAGAAAGAACTTACTGAAAAAATCTTAACGCTAGAGCAATTACATAAACAATCCCTATCGAAAAAGGTGTTTAGAACCCTTGAGAAAACGAGATCCGATCTAAAAATACTCCAACTTGACGAGGTACAGAGAGCCCTGAAATGGACCAAACAGCGGTTCTATGATAGGGGTAACAAAGCGGACAAACTTCTGGCCTCAAAATTAAGAGGTATTAGGACAAAGGCCCAGATTACAAAGATCAGAACCAAAAACGGTCAAATCTCGTACAACGAGAAAGACATCGCGCACGAGTTTTCAGGGTTCTACACGGACCTCTACAACCTCCACCCCACTAGCCAATCAAACGATAATGATAAGAGCACCTCCGACTACTTAACCCAATGCAACCTCCCGTCCCTCACACAACAAGAACTTGAGTTCCTAAACCAGAGAATAACCCAAGAAGAGCTAGATAATGCAATATCCTCACTCAAAATAGCCAAGACACCCGGACCGGATGGATTCTCAAACGGTTACTATAAAAAATTAGCAAAATCCCTGTCCCCCTACCTCCTAGAAATGTTTAACTCCTTTCTACAGGGAGAACAGATCCCAGGCACTATGTCAGCAGCCAATTTGGCTATCATACATAAAGAGGGCAGAGACCCACTTCAATGTGGCAGCTACCGCCCAATATCCCTGCTAAACACTGACCTCAAGCTTTTCAGTAAAATTTTAGCAAACAGACTGAACCCTATTCTCCCAAGGCTAATTCATATAGACCAGGTGGGATTTGTGTCAGGAAGACAGGCCTCTGACAACACCCGCAAAATTATTGATATTATAGACCACGTGCACCTCAAACAGTCCCAGGCCTTGATACTCAGCCTCGACGCGGAGAAGGCCGTTGACCGGATCAAATGGTCCTTCCTTGACCAGACGATGCGCCAATTCGGCTTCTCCGGCCCATTCCTTGATAGAGTCCGAGTCCTCTACACTAACCCCACGGCCTTATTAAAACTACCGGGTGGCCGATCCAACCCAATAAAAATCCAAAACGGTACCAGACAAGGCTGCCCCCTTTCCACTTTACTCTTCGCCCTGTCCATAGAGCCCCTAGCCGCCAGAATCAGAACTGAACCAACCGTAAAAGGAATCTTAGTCGGAGACAGGGAGTATAAAATCTCCCTGTTCGCCGATGATATTATCCTTACCCTATCAGATCCCCTCACTTCCCTCCCCAACCTAGAAAAACTATTAGACCAATTTGGCCGCCTCTCAGACTACAAAGTCAACACAGACAAGTCAGAGGCCCTCAATATCTCTCTACCGAATCCCATATGGATAACCCTACAAAAGAAATTTAAGTATAAATGGAATAGCTCCCATATCAAGTATTTAGGGATTAAAATAGCGAGCTCATATAGCTCACTATATCAAACCAACTACCCTCCCCTTTTCCGTCAGATCATAAGAGATCTCGAGACCTGGCAGACCCACCAAATATCCTGGTTCGGCAGAATAATATCCACCAAAATGAATATTCTTCCCGCTTTCTTTATTATTTCCAGACCCTCCCTGTCCCCGTTCCACTAGCAGATCTGAGGAATATCCAGATCCATATTCTGCGTTTCATCTGGCAACAACGAAGAGCCAGGGTCCCACGGTACTTTTAGCGTCGAGGACGAGAGGGGGTCTAGGGGCGCCGAATGTAGTCCGATACTACCAGTCAGCCCAGCTGAGACAGGCGGTGGTTTGGAACAACCCCCCGACCTCTAATTGCTGGTTAGAGATAGAGACGCACCACGCGTTCCCGACCCCCCTCTCAGCCCTACTATGGACCCACGTCCATAAAGGTAAGAAGCCCATGAGACTCAGCCTTGGAGCAATGAGATGCACGTGGTCGACATGGTTGAAAACCAAAGGGAAATATGGCCTAGCTTCAACCCCCTCTCAATTGACCCCCCTATTCGGGAACCCGGATTTCCCGCCCGGTTGTTCCCGACCCCAATTCAGCCAATTTCAAGGCCTAAACATCAGAGTGGTTGCGGACTTACTGGAAAACGACGAGGTCATGCCCCTCCGGGAACTACGAATTAAACTAACGTCCCCTGATCTTCCTATATTCCAATATTTACAGATTAGGCATTTCCTGAGAACCCAATCCCCTAACCTAAAATTCCCACCGCGCTCCAGATTTGAGACCCTCTGCCTCAGAGGCGAGTACCAAAGGGGCCTCATCTCCGAGATATATAAAATACTAGAGGCGGCCCAGCCCTCTCCTAATCATTCATATATGCAAAGGTGGAGCGAGAACCTGAACACCAATATAGACCTTGAGGACTGGGAGGATATCTGGGAGGCAGCTACCAAAACTTCAATTTGCTCCGTCACAAAAGAAAATATTTACAAAATATTATTTCACTGGTACCTGACCCCGAGTAGACTGAGCCAAATCTACCCAGGCACCCCCGACGAATGCTGGAGGGGATGTGGTCAAAGGGGGGACATGTCCCACATTTGGTGGACATGCCCGGAGATCCAAAGATTCTGGACCCGGATCCAGGGCCTTCTGACCGAGACCCTGGATGTTGAGATACCCCTGGACCCCCTGACCTACGTGCTGGGAAAACCAGTCGACGACCTTCCCACCCCTATAGCCAGACTCACGGCAGCGATCCTAACGGCCGCCAGATGCTGCGTAGCTGCGGCTTGGAAGAAAATCAAAGCCCCTTCCAGAAGAACGGTAGTCACTAGGATAGAAGGAATTATGGGTATGGAAAGACTAACGGCAATGCTGAGACAAAAAATGCCGCAATTCTACTCAACCTGGGAACCTTGGCCAGGATCAGGCGCCCTGACTATCACATAAACTTTACCGCAGGACTAACTCCTCGATCTCCGAACCCCAAAGCTCTTCACCACCGCCCTCCCTCCCCCCCCTCTCTTTGTCCAAGTCGTTCCCAACTATCCACCCCTCCTTCGTCATCCCCTCTCTTTTTCACCACTGAAAATGGGAAAATGGACTATTATTGTGTGTCATCAACTCCTCCCCATGCTATGTACATGTACCGCGCCGTATTCCTGTGATGGCTCGTTTTTCAATGTCTGTAACATGTACCAATACGCTGTCTGACATCAATAAAGGAAAAAAATATTTTAAAAAAAAAAAAAAGAGTCCAGGGTATATGCAAAAGTAAGTGAAACCCTGCTTTTATCAGCTAGATTAAAGGGGATAATTAGAATACGGTGTTTAAATAATTAGGTAGATCTTCAGGGGTTAGTTTGGGAGACCTACCCTATATAAAGATCAGACACTTTGTGAGTTTGGTCTTCACCATACCAGTGTGTGGAAACACATCATGCCACAATCAAAAGAAATCTCTAAGGACCTCAGAAAAGCAGCTATTGATGCTCATTAGTCTAGACAGGGTTACAAAACCATTTCTAAGGATTTGGGGCTCCCCCAATCCACTTGCAAATGCAAAAAGTTCAAGACCACAGTCACTCAACCTAGAAGCTGTCATCCTACCAAAATCTCCAAAATCTCTCCAAGAACAAAGAACCGCAGAGTAACATCCAAGGATCTGCAGGCCACTCTCGGCTTGGCTAATGTTAGTGTTCATGACTCAACTATTAGAAAAAGACTCAACAAGGATGGTGTTCATGGAAGCATAGCCAAGGTGAAACCACTGTTCCCTTAAACAAACATTCCTGCCCATCTGAAGTCAAAGAGCACATAGATGATCCACAAGATTTCTGGAACAATGTTCTCTGGACACACAAGTCAAAAGTAGAACATTTTTACCTCAATGAGAAACGCTATGTTTGGCGAAAACCAAACACTGCATTTGAACAAAAGAACCTTATCCCAACCGTCAAGCATGGTGGTGGGAGTCTGATGATTTGGGGTTGCTATGCTGCCTCAGGACCTGGGCGGCTTGCCATCATTGACACAACCATGTGCAAAAGAAAAATATGCTGCGCCAACCACTACTAACCAATTAAATAAAATGATTAGTTTATATAAACTCAATAGATAAGTAAATTAGAATACTAAGCAGAATATACTAAAATAAATTTAAATCAAAATCACAAAGGTTATTGGATATAAAGTCTCGTATGAAAGTGTTAGTCCAAATTGATAATTAGGATAAACCTTGTATTAGATCATTCGATTGGATACTTCTCTGCTATCTATATTTTGGAATATCAATTCCTAAACTATTCAGCAGGATCGTAGTAAACCGGACAGAGCAGCTCCCACGAACTCTGACCGAGGGCAGGTCAGGAAGAAGGGAGATTTGAACGGCTCTTTGGCAGATTAAGATTTCGGAAGCGCAACAACCATTAGATGGCTGTGAGTGTAACTAATTTTATATTTTTCTTTTATTTACAGTCTTTTATTAAATATATTTTTCCATTATATATTTTTCTCTATTTTTTCATCATATATTTAACCTTTATCAAGCTACTACAATATGGCCAATTTCCGCAAACAGTAATCATCTATTGGATACTGCATATTGAGCACAGAAAGATACATCTAAAGATTCAATTGTTATGAAAATATAAGAAAATAAGTACTTACCCTGGTCTTATTTGGGAAGTATATAGTACATCCCACATGCTATAAATTACATAGCTGAATAGCGTAGGAATTGATATTCCAATATATAGATAGCGGAGAAGTATCCATTCGAATGACCTAATATAGTACAAGGTTTATCCTAATTTGAAGATACGATCTGGTATTAAGTATACCGCACAGAACACTGTGGAAATAATTTCTTATTATATTATCACATTGTTGTTTCTCTTCTTTTATTCCGCATGTGCAATTTTTGATGAACTGATTCTACACGCCGGAGGACATCATTTTCTACCATTGACACAACCATGAAACCTGCATTGTATCAGAAGATTCTAGAGGAGAATGTCCGGCCATCCGTCCGTGAGCTGAAGCTGAATCGAAAGTGGGTCGTGCAGCAAGACAATGGTCCTAAACATACAAGCAAATCTACAAAACAACGGCTTCAGAAGAAGAAATTCCAAGTTTTTGAATGGCCTAGTCAAAGTCCGGACCTAAACCCCATCGAAATGTTGTGGCAGGACCTGAAGTGAGCTGTCCATACAAGGAAGCCCTCAAATGTCACTGAGTTGAAGCAGATCTGTAAGGAGGAATGGACCAAAACTCCTCAAAACTGATGTGAGAGACTGACGAGCAGTTACAGGACACGCGCAGTTCAAGTCATTGCTGCTCACGGGAGTGCCACCAGGTACTGAATCTAAAGGGTCACACACTTTTTCACACATGGATATTGAATGTTGAATCAGTTGTGGATAAATAAATCTTGAAAAAAGTATCATGTTTTTGGGTAATTTGTTTGATCAGGTTATCTTTATCTATTATTAGGACTTAGATTAAGATCTAATAACATTTTAGGTGTGAAATATTCGAAAATCCTAAGGGGTTCACAAACGTTTTCTCGCCACTGTAATCAACAGTCTGGCAACATGCAGAGATAGACACACTGCTAACTAAAAACATCTCTACATTTCATATTTCATATAATAAAGTATCAGAGAGGGGAGATGGGCAAGAGGATTTGCCATATTAAATCAGAGTCCAAACAAGGTGTTACAAAAGAGGAACATTTTTTAGGTTACAGTCATGTTGTTGACAAGATCCACGAAGATCAATATAATATTGACAGCTTCAACTTAAAACACAAAGTAGTTATTTTTTGCCTTTTCATATGTTTACGCAGAGTTAGTTCCACATACTTCCCATACAATGTTCCGTAGTGGTCACCATTCGCCACTGAGGGCCTTGTCCGTCCATTTGGCCTGAGAAGAGGTTACAGTACAAACATGCAAGGAAAATCCCATCCAATTCCAACCTCTCTGGGAATTCCCTTGAGCATGTCTCGATTTTAAGTCAAAGGCACGTAAAGTATTTATAATGATCACTTTTATGTGTCTTTAACAAACAGTCTTGTAAGTTCATTACTTTTTAATACTTGCAGCCGTCATCTGAAAGCAGATAAAGGACAGCTGCGATTTCCCTAAGTAAAAGTCAGTGGTTAAAAAAAGATCAAACGACATTCGCTTTAATCAAACTCCCTGAGAGGGTTTCAAATGTATTTCTAAACATAGCTTCCTGAATCTGATGGTCACTCATGTTACATTTCTGCCATTTATAATTATGAAGACAGTCAATGTGAATGTGTGTTAGATCTACGTTAAAATATAGACTGGAACACAGAAGAAAAAGACAATACTCATATTTATTTGAAATATACATGTGAAGTACTGGTCACCGAGATATAGCTACTCAATCTGTAGAGGACATGACAAGGACCACAAAGTGTATAAAAGCAGGTGTCCCATGCCTGACGCCAGCCACAAGTATACTCTTCTTCCAACCCAGCACTCCATCAAAGGGTAGATAAACCCTGATATGAGGAATCATTCTGCAATCGGGCTAATACTATCATGCAAGATGGTTATTATCAGGTGACCTCTATGCCAATGTGGTCTAGATTGAACTGGCTGCGGCAAGTTTTCCCATTCCGGTGACATTGCTAGTACCCGAGTTACAAGAATCTACCCCTAAACCTTATAGTACTTTGTCCCAGATGCACTCGGCTCTGTAAGGATATTTAGTGTAACTCTGGCCTAAATTAACGTTTGGGGAGTCCAAAGTTATTTATATACCTCCCCAAACACTCCTTCATACAACACGTGGAGAGATACCTGTCAACAAAACTGAACACGCCTGAGGAAGCTCGATGAGTGAAACGCGTAGGGTGTGACTTGACAAGCGTTTGGAGCATCCCTGTGCTGTAGGGAAACTAGCTGAGGTCTCTGCTCACATCTCTGTATGCTGATGTCGGATACGGAGGTGATGTCACGGCTGGTGGGTTTTTTCAGGATAGGGAGAGCTGGCATCCTATGTTACAGCTGAGAGAACGCTCTACATCAGAACCAGTGTGGTCTCAATGCTTCTTTTACATCTCTGTTTGTGAGTGTAATACTTTTAAAATTTCATTTTGTATAAAGCAATATTGCACCATATTTGCTTTTTCCTTTTATGTTTGTATGTATGTCTTTATTTATATAGTGCCATTAATGCACATAGCGCTTCACAGCAGTAATACACGTGACAATCATATAGACAAAAAATTATACAAATAACACATAAAGGGGAGAAGTGCTTCAGGCATAACCGAGACATTTTGGAAAGGGAGTCCCTGCTCCAAAGAGCTTACAATCTAATTGGGGACCGTCTATATTCTGGATGTTTGCAGAGGGTGCCAAGACTCTTCTGTAAGTTGGTTACTTTAAACCCCACTGCTTGAAAATCTCACATAACACGAGAGTGAGCTACTTAACACCCGTCTTTCATTACTGGGAAGGATTTATACAGTGTTGCACTATATTTGGTCTGCTTTTTTTATTCTTTATATGCTTGGAGACCATTTGCGCTCTGGATCTCGTCATACTTAACACAGCGTTATTAAAAACTAACGT
This sequence comes from Ascaphus truei, assembly GCF_040206685.1. Taxonomy (NCBI): domain Eukaryota; kingdom Metazoa; phylum Chordata; class Amphibia; order Anura; family Ascaphidae; genus Ascaphus; species Ascaphus truei. The sequence continues at coordinate 45,697,532 of NC_134498.1, forward strand.
GCCTAGGCTAATGGGATATACAACGGCTGCTGCTCTTGCATATAATTATGCAAGTTATGTAGATATGCATGAAATAACCTTTGTTACCGTCTTAGGTAACGTCACGTTATTTGCCCGGAGTGACCGGAGCTTAGTGCATCTGGACCGTTGTATGCAAGGGAGCTTTACAGCACAATATCCATTGTGCCATCATCAATTAATTACCACTAGAGTGGCCTTAAGTAAACCCCCCAACAGGTCAGATTTTAAGGATATCCCAGCTTCAGCACAGGTGGCTCAATCAGTGGCTCAATCATAGACTGAAGCAGTCTTCGACTGAGCCACCTGTGCTGAAGCTGGGATATCCTTAAAACCTGACCTGTTGGGGGGTCTTGAGGACTGGTGTTGAGAACCCCTGACATACAGTATACACAAAAATATTTGTGAGACAGCATTGCAAATACTTTCAGTATATTTCCATGAACATGTCTTTTTTTTTCCTCGTAGAAAACATGTAGAATCAGATGGAAAATTACTTTACGGGCAATATCAATATTGCAAATGGACCATGACACCTCCCCAATGAGAAAGTAGTAATTACTCAAACATAAGGCATACGCCATCACTCATCTGCCAGTCTGCCATACCCATTATAAAAGACTAACACTTTAAGAACCACAAAAGTAGAACACCAGATCATATTTTCAGGATCTCAGGGAGAAGTTTAAATTGTAAATATTATAGAAGTTTAATAAAAGACCCAATTACTGGCAGGTCTAAAGTAGTGATGCTAAAAAATGGAAAAACGTATCGGAAGAAAATAACGGGAAAAAAAAATCACATTTCATTGTGACATGTATGTATATCTTTATTTATAGAGCACCCACAGCTGTACTCAGTGCTTTACAAGAGAGACAGTACAGTGCAGAGAATTGTAGTACAATAATGCAACAAATAAGATCAGACAATAGGAAAGGAAATCCCTGCCCCGGAGAGCTTACAATCTAAGTGGTATGATGGGAGACAGCAGGCGAGGGAATATGTGCAGTAGATGGCAGTCATTGGTAGGAGCGACTGTGGGTGTGTGGGACAATAGCTCATTTAAGAGGTGATTTTTAAGGTTAGTCTTACAGTGACATGCTGGGTAGTCAACTCCTTTTCCTCTACTGAAACATCTGATTTGTTCAGTAAAATATAATAGCTATTATTATTTAAAAGACCATTAAAATAGCTTACTTGAATTAATGAATAAATACCACTAACGCATAGAGCAGGGGTGCGCAAACTAATTGCGCTGCGCCCCCCCTGGCTACTCCCCCCTGTGCTCGTGCCCTCCTTATGTTCCTTTCTGGTGTGCGGGGGTCATGTAACATCACGCTATGACCCCTCAGCGTCATTTGACGCTGCATTGCCATGATGACGGGTCATGTGACATCACGTCACATGGTCCTGCGGCGTCAAATTCCATGGTGACGCGTCACACAGCCGGCTGAAGCAAGGTAAGTACAGTTTGCAGAGGCCCCACATGATCCCCCGGCTTTAAATTAAATGCCTGGGGAAAGAGCTCGGGGCCTCTGCAAACTGCCCGCGCCCCCACAGAAAAATCTCCCGACCCCCCAGTTTGCGCACCGCTGGCAAAGAGCATTAAATATTAAATGACTTACAGTCGCATCAACTCAACAGTAACACTACCATGGTAAATATAACTGTGCGATTTACTCTTCAACAATTACAGGTATCCAACACATTAGAGACCACCGACTCCAACAGTCGTTTCTTCAAAGGATTCTTTACCTCCGGCCAACTGTTGGGTTACTCTTCAACAAGGTTTAATATTATATCACTAAAAACACAATAAATGTTGTATTTACTTAATATTGATGGGCTTTTTCTGGAATCCCTGATTCCGAGTTCTGGGACAACTTAGAGCTTGTATTGATCTGAACTAGGAGCTGGGATCTCCATGCCCAAGCCGAATCAAAACAAAAACAACACCTTGTTTTCAATTGCTCGAATCTCGCAGTATTTCCCTGTAAAAACTCCCACGGGAGGCTGGGTTGGAGGGTTGGAGGTTTGGAGGTTTGGAGGGTTGGAGGGTTGGAGGGTTGGCGGGTTGGCGGGTTGGCGGGTTGGCGGGTTGGCGGGTTGGCGGGTTGGCGGGTTGGCGGGTTGGCGGGTTGGCTCGGTGAGTAAAGGCACAGACTCTGATAACAATGACACTGACTGATAACAATACTGAGCTTGACGCAGGGGAACCTGGATCAATTCCTGCTGTCAGCTCCATGTGACATTGAGCAAGCCACTTTATCTCCCTGTGCTTCAGGCATCAAAAACACAGACTGTAAGCTCATCTGGGCAGGGGCTGTGTCTGTAACATTTCCCTGTGCTGCATACTGCACACTATACTGTTATTGTGAAGCGTCTTGAGTCCCATTGGGACCATTGGGAGAAAGGCACTATACAAAATGTATCAATATGCATTCCATCTGATCCATATTTGTATTTTGTACCTTATGATAAGGTACTGTAGGCATCCCTGGGTGGGGCACTCATTTTCAAAAACAATCACTACCTTTTCAGATGTGGCTTTGTGAAATTCCAATAATAACTGTAAAAAAAAAAAATAATGATCAAGGGGGGGGGGCAGTTTTTGCTTCAGGTAGATGTAGGACTTTGAGTTAACTTTATAAACTTTGCAATTTTACAAGTTTCACATTTTACTCGCGTTTTAGATGTGTTATATTAAAGTCCTTCTTTGATTATGCCTAAAATCTGAGTTCAATTTGTTTTAGATCTCCCACTAATTGTGGTATATTTGCATATTACTTTTTTTGGCTTCCCGGCTTTGTATGAAAAAAAAAAAATAATAATTCACCATGGGTAAACGGAAAGTAATTTCCATTTATCTGATTTCACTTTAATCTCAATAACTAAATTAAATAAAAAGCTAATGCATCCAGAAATGTTCTGAAAATGCAGCTAATCTGCAGCATGACTGTAGAAGTTCTCAAGGGATTTCTGTTCAAAAAAAGATATTTCCAGGATAAAACATTTGATTCAATAAACCAATGTGTAGGTTAATGGAAAAGTCAACATGTAAGGATGTTTAAACCAAGGCCTCGTACTGTGCTTTTCCCAAGCAAGTCAATCAGGTTATAATAATTCCCAGAAATACATTTACTCTTACAAGAACACGACACAATTCACACCTAAAGTTTTTACTTCAGCACCTCTTCCAGATCTAATTTTCTCCTTTCTGTCTCATATACCACTACTTCATCTTTGTAACTGCAACTACAAAAAATTGTGTTTTATATGTTTGCTTTTAGCATGTCAAGGAAAAATTATTGTGTTTATTTAAACTCATTGTATTGAGAGCAACTTACAAAAAAAATAATGACGACATATTGAAAGGGGTAGTCCCTCCTTGGAGCAAACTGTACTAATGGCAGTGATGTGTTTAAATGGGATATATTTCGGTGATTTTTTTTTTTTTAAATCAACTTTGAGATATTTTATCCGATCTTTTAAAGTTAGTTTGTATACATGATGAGCTGGGACGATGTTAGGAAGGGTTTGATTTCCTCTAGCTACTCCATTTTGTGTGATGTCCCTGTTTGAAGAGTTTACATAACCAGCACTCCCCTTTCTCCCTGTCCCCTTATCTTTACTAGCTCTTTGATAAGGACGGGGCGGACTATTTGTTAATTTATAAAATGTTTTTACCAGGAAGTAATACATTGAGTGTTACCTCTCGTTTTCAAGAATGTCCTGGGCACAGAGTTATAACAATACATGGTTACATTAAATGAACAGAACTTCTACATTCAATTTGCAGACATTTCATGGACTAGACTGGGGTAGAGGAAATACGTGATTGACCAATCTTCCCCATTCAGCGAGCCAGAAGACAAAGACATTGCTTCCTGATGTACAGAATGCAGCATTTTTAGTGCCATTTTTTTTTATTCCCCCCCCCCTTTTAATATGTGCATCAATACTATCCACACAATGATAAGAAATTAGCAAAGTTGCCGATCGATTTGTTCTATCGTGATCGATCGGCGAAGATTCGCAGCAGAAGAGGACCAAAGATGCGATGTTCTGTGGGGAAGACCTTGTGACCAGGCAGTCACTAGATATAATTGGTGTACTGCTAGAGAGAGGGCAGGGCTCAAAAAGGGGTGTGCCAGAGCCTGTTTCATAAGAGGAATGGGATGTGACTTTGTAAATTGTTGCTATAGAAACAAAAAATGCTTGTTACATTATAATACATTACAAATGGCATTCAGAGTTGTTTAAAAAAAATGCTACAAGTATTTTCTCATAGTTCAGAAATGATATATATTTTTTTTTTTAAAAACACGCGTAGGATATTGCTTTGTCTGTAGCCTTAAGTAATTCTTGTCAGACTGAGTATGACATTTCTTATGTGTTCATGATTTTATATTCATATCAGTAAACTCTGTGTTGTTTTTTATGACAATAGAGGACTTATTCTGTATCTGCCAAAGTAGCTGAAAAATTTTCCGCTCAAAATTCCCATTGTTTAAAGGGATTTTTCTGCTGAAAATGGCCTGAATGACTGCTTTGGCAGATATTGAATTACCACCTCTGTGTCCAAAGAGTTTATAACACCATTATTCTGCTAACTACTTCTGTTCAAAATGCAATATTGTGAGTTCCTCTTTGCCTAGATCCAAACTCCTTTGCTAAGTCACTTAATGTGATGTTAAAGCAGCAAACATGTTGCACAGGGCAATTTAATTAAAAAAAAAATATTATTACAGATTGAAGCAGAGGGTCTCCAGGGCCTGACTGCATTAATTTCAGCTCCGGGGACCCCTGCTTCCCTGCTACCTCCGTAGGGGTACCGGTATCTCTGCAGCTATGAAACTGCGCGCCTAACATAATGGTGGCATCTAAGTGTCCCGCGTCACGTGGGCCAATTGGAAGTCATGACGTCATCCCTTGCGGCTTCCTATTGGCTAGTGAACTGGAATATTTAAATTCCAGTGATACGCTGTACCCCCATACGGAGGGTAAATATCTCTGGAAGCAGGGGGTCCCCGTAGCTGAAATTAACACTGTTCATCTCCGGAGACCCCCTGCTTCAATCTGTAATGAAAAAGAAAAAAATCCCGCCCTGCTACATGATTTGCTGCTTTAACCAAAACTTAACGTCACATTATGCCTAACAGTGTATCTCCAAAGCACAATCACATAATGTTAAGTCATATTTTCTCCCGCAAAGACCATAGTAATAAGTATAACAGCCGTTAGTAATAATGATATGCAAATGAGGCATTATCATAATCAGTGATGAACGAAGCTGTCGAGATTCACTTCGCCTGAGTTTTCATCGATCTTTAAAGTTAGGAAAACCTGTGTCGCCCTCCCCTGCCCGGCTCATAGGGACTTTACGTCAGGGTACATGTTGTTGGCCACTCAGTGAGGTGACAATGATGGACGCCAGGAACGTTATTCATTCAACAGCAGCTTTATTGTCACATCAATATACACAGTGAGCTTGGCATGAACATAACTGCATTCTCCCTTGTGTTGTCTGAACCTTTTCTTCCCTAGCGGCCCCTATCTCTGCCCGCTACAGAAGTGCTGAGGCTCGAACCCCTATGTTACCTAATGTGGCCCTCTTCTGGGAGGCCTGGATATGGCTTCATCTCTTTAGGGCTCCAGTCGGGCCTTGTGCTGCTCTCTCTCTGTTGATGATCAGTGTCCCTGTCAGGGACACTGCATGCCACCTCATGGTGAACTGGATTGGGGGAAGTTATGGACCTACCAATAGGCTAACCCTGGGCTGTGCATTGTGGAGCCCCCTCAGGGCATAGGCTGCCGCAAAATGAACTCAAAGTAGCAATGAATCATTCTTAACGCCACTTTCTAAACGGGACACTGACCTTAACTGTCAAAACAATAAAACAACCCTATCCTGTCTATTCACATAAACACATACTTACTGTATACACTGATATCTCTCTTCTGTGTCTCCTCCTGGGATCTGAGTTCCTGAAGCTTCCCCTTCTAATTTATACCCCAGCCTGATGCCACTGTCTTCAGGCTGAAAGGAGCGGGCCTACCTTCTGCCAAGTCACCCCAGCATCATGTGATGGGGAAGGGGTGTACTCTGTGTGGGCCCACACAGTTAACCTCTTATGGCCATAGTATTCCCAAAGGTTTGGGGGGGGGGGAGGAGGGGTGAGGGGTTACACTTGCAAAAACTTTGATCAGTCTTTTGGAGCCAAACGTTCTAGCAAAACGGCCCAAATTGAATAAAAAATTGCCATTTTGCTTTTTTCAAAGTGAAAAGGGACTTTTACTAGGTCTGGATAGGTGTAACACCACAGTTAAGAATGATTTAACTATTCATAGCATTATATCCCTCTTCTCTCCTCTCTGAACTTGGGCTGAAGAACAATTTCACGGTCTGGAAAAGAACAAAGTTTGACATACTTAATGTCCTGTTGTTGGAAGATAAGGCAGCTTTATGCTATAATAACTTGATTTTAAACCTCGGTTAATGAGTAGAGATGGCCACATTTCTAGCAGACATTTCAATTTGCCGTTAATGTGACGTTCCTTCACAGACATTCGCCTCTCTTTTTTTAAATCTTTAAAACATTCGTGCATGACTGCGAAGGCGCCAATGTGTACACAATTGAATCGAATGTGTCAACATTCGTAGGCGGATGTCATGTCGCAGAAAGCGAGTTCCAAGCGAGAACGGTGGCAAACGCCAACATATTTTACTGTCCAATCCGCCTTCCAAGATTCGTCCACAAATCTAATTTTGTTCAAAATACCATGAAATAATTTGTGGCTCAAATTTTTACACATTCGCTCATCTCTACTAATGAAATGTAATACTACTGTTTTTAGCAGGGAACATAACATCCATTCTTGTTTTAGGTAACGTCCCATAAGCATTCGGAGCCCTGATTTAACAGCACTAAGGGTCTGGCCAATTGTGTTGAAAAAACAAGTTTGCCATCTGTTGCACTGTTCATGTCACAACGTGTGAGATGCATGTTACAAGAACCATCTTCTGCAGGATCTTCCATGTCAACTCCAGTCCTCAAGGGCCACCAACATGTCAGGTTTTCAGCATATCCCTGCTTCAGCACAGGTGGCTCAATCAGTGGCTCAGTCATTGACTGGCCAACTCCAGTCCTCAAGGGCCACCAACCAATTAGGTTTTCAGGATATCCCTACTTCAGCACAGGTGACTCATTCACAGGCTCAATCGTTGACTGGCCAACTCCAGTCCTCAAGGGCCACCAACAGATCACGGTTTACAGATATCCCTGCTTCAGCACAGGTGGCTCATTCAGTGGTTCAGTCGAAAGACTCAGCCTCTGATTGAGCCACCAGTGCTGGAGCAGGGACTGATTGAGCTGCCTGTGCTGAAGCTGGGACAGATTGAGCCGCCTGTGCTGAAACAGGGATATTCTGAAAACCTGACCTGTTGGTGGCCCTTGAGGACTGGAGTTGGCCACTCTTGCTGTACTTTATTCTTTAGATTCACAGCCTTTGGGAAAATGTGCAAAATACATAGTTAAGCAATGCAATTGGAACTCGGGGGTACAGGTGGAGCCAACGTTAGTGCAACAGCTGGCGAGCTGCAGCAGGACATACATAACCCAACAGTGGGACAAGCAGCCATTGTTTTGAATCAGCTGCATGCAAGAAGGGACAAAGCTATCACGCCAGGGGGGCAATCACACTGGTTATATCTGTATGTTTATGAAAATATCAATGCATGAAACCTGTTAGTCTATTCTCTTATCTCAGTGTATACAGCACGGTTACAAAATACAGGGAATTATATTGCAATAAGGGCATAAAACATACAAGCACAGGATAGGAAAAGGCATCCCTGCCCCACAGAGCTTACTATCTAAGTTGTATTTTGGCTCTCAATGGAAAGGGGAACAATGAGGAATGGGCTATTTAAAGATTGGTGCACTTCACAATAACGTACAAACTCACAAAATCCTAACCTGCAAGGCTGTGAAAGTGTTTCATTTATTCCTAACTAGCTGAGAGACCCGGCGTTGCCCGGGATGTAAGTGCGTAATAGGTAGTATCTTATACTATATTAGTGAAAGCACTGTATGCCTGTCTGGATGTGTCCCTAGGGGAAATCTCATTGGTCCCTTGGCCCGCCCGCCCCCGCACACCTCTCATTGGCCTGAGGCGGAGTGACGGGCCAAAGGACGGACACACACACACACCCTGTCCCCTCCCCCCCCCGGCTCCTGGACAGAGGGGAAGCGCGGCCCTCCTGCCGCCAACTTCAGGCTCCTCCCCCCTCGCTCTCAACCGGCCCCCAGAAAGACAGAGGGGAAGCGAGGCGCTACCTCACCGCCGCACCCTTACCTCTCCGCAACATCCCCACCACGTGCGCTGCCACCCTGCACCGGCTCCCGGACGGAGGGTAAGCGCGGCCCTCCTACCCCAGCCGCCAACGCTCCCTTACCTCCCTGGTGCTCCCTTACCTCCCCGGCGCTACCTCCCTGCCGCTAACTCACCGGCGCTACCTCCCCGCCGCTAACTCCCCGGTGCTACCTCCCCGGCCGCTGGTGGGCCAAGCAGCCTCCTCGGATCTGCGGCAGTCCCACTCTCCACCACCTCTCACTCCCGGTGTGTGTGTGTGTGTGTGGAGAGGGACATTTTACTCTTGCCAACAATTTGAGCCTCACTTTCACCCCTACCCCTGCCCTTCACCCCCCCTACCTCTGCCCCTCACCCCCCCTACCCCTGCCCTTCACCCCTCCTACCCCTGCCCTTCACCCCCCGTACCCCTGCCCTTCACCACCCTCTATCCCTGCCCTTCACCCCCCTTACCCCTGCCCTTCACCCCCCCTACCCCTGCCCTTCACCCCCCACAACCCCTGCCCTTCACCCCCCACCACCCCTGCCCTTCACCCCCTTACCCCTGACTTTCACCACCCCGACACCTGCCCTTTGACTGACGCATGCACAAAAACCCTGACTGATGCACGTACACACCCTGACTGACGCACGCACACACCCTGACTGACGCACGCGCACACCCTGACTGACGCACGCACACACCCTGACTGGCGCACGCACACAAACCCTGTCAGCCGCACGCACACACACCCTGACTGACGCACACACACACACTGACTGACGCATGCACAAACTGACTGACGCACGCACACACACACACACTGACTCACGCACGCACACACACACACACACACACTCACACACTGACTGATGCACGCACACACACACACGTACTGACGCACGCACACAACCCCTCACAGCCGCACGCACACAACCCCTCACAGCCGCACGCACACAACCCCTCACAGCCGCATGCACACAACCCCTGACAGCCACACGCACACACACCCTGACGCACGCGCACACACACACACACTGACGCGCACAAACACACACAGACTGACGCACACACACACACAGACTGACGCACACACACACACACACACACACAGACTGACGCGCACACACACACACACACTGACTGGCGCACACACACTGACTGGCGCAGACACACACTGACACACACACACACACACTGAGACACACACACACTGAGACACACACACACTGACACACACACACACACTGCACACACACACACACACACTGACACACACACACTGACACACACTGACTGACGCGCACACACACACACACACACTGACTGACTGACACACACACTGACTGACACACACACTGACTGACACACACACTGACTGACACCCCCCCACACCCACGCACGCACACCCACACACAGTGACTGACTGACGCACGCACACACACACATTGACTGACGCACGCACACTGACTGACGCGCACGTACACACTGACTGACTGAGGCACACACACACACACACACACTGACTGACTGACACACACACTGACTGACACACACACTGACTGACACCCCCCCACACCCACGCACGCACACCCACACACAGTGACTGACTGACGCACGCACACACACACACTGACTGACGCACGCACACTGACTGACGCTCACGCACACACTTACTGACTGAGGCACACACACATGCACACACTGACTGTGTGTGTGTGTGCGTCAGTCAGTCTGTGTGTTTGTGTTTCTGCGTCAGACTCACTGACTCGCGCGCGCACACACACACACAGTGACTGACTGACGCACACTAATACTGCGGCGTTGATCAATAATATTTGTATTATGCAAAAGCTCGATTTCAGGAGAAGCCAATCCAATTGCTTGTTTTTGTTTAATTAACTTAAAGGATAAATGACATCAGTGGTGAAATATCAGCCAGGGGGGGGGGGGGGACAAAGCATGTTTGTAACAGATCACCTCATTAGCGCGTATCCAACAATCCTTCACCATCAGGGTAACATTTAATCACGTGACTGGCAGTGGTGACAAAAGCATCTGTTGCATCACCTTCCGTGGGGCTTTTGGGATTGGATGAAGACAAATCGTGCTCTTATTAAACCCAGTTAAATTGAGCCTGAGAGATACTTTGTCAGCTGTGGTCTTGTTGAGATCTGCATACTGTACGGCTCACTAAAAATATACCTGGCAGTTTAAGCTGGCCCTTATACATTTTATATGCATTTGTCTAATATTCAGTGTTTCCATCTGTTCTAAAGTTGGCACTGAAGATGCAGGTTGTCAAAGAAACAGCTGTACATGTAGAGTAGCCCTGCTCATAAGGCGAGAAAGCTGTACCAAGTGTAGTATTGGGATGTATTTGCCTTTCCTATCTCTTCACGGCAAGAAAGGCTCACAAGGCATTTCCCTATTGACCCCTATGACAGTAAATTGGTTAAGCATCTCTTTCATAAGCAACGTTTGTATTTTACGTTAAAACTTTTCATAGAATAGAGTTCCCAGTTAAAAGTACAGTATGTCTGATCCTATCTGCTGGGGGTTTCAACTGTCTATTCCTGCAGTGGTGCTTAATTCAAGACCTCAAAGCCCCCAATAGATCAGGGTTTCAAGATATCCCTGCTTCAGCACAGGTGGCTCAATCAGTCTCTGCTCCAGCACAGGTGGCTCAATCAGAGGCTCAGTCTGCGACTGAGCCTCTGATTGAGTCACATGTGCTGAAGCTGGGATATCCTGAAAACCTGACCAGTTGGAGGGGCTTGAGGACTGGAGTTGAGCCCCATGTATTACTGAAGGTGCAGTATAAGAGAATTGTTACTGGTGTGTAATGAGTACATCCTGTGAGTTACTGGGACATTTTGTACTTTTCAGCCAAAGTAAACAACAGCTGCTTAGGAAGTGTCCCCTTTAATGCTGGTAATACTGTATGCCAAGGTATGAATAAACTACAAGCAACAACATAACAATAATACAGTTTGGCCTTTCTCTATTCAATCCTGCGTGACCAAAGAAACTATTAGTTTCAGCTGCTGAATATTTTAAGGGGGTATTTACAGGGAGAAAGTAAGAAATATGTTATGTTCCAAAAATCCTTTGCAGAGCAGCACCCGGTATTCTCTGAGAGAGGAAACAAAGAATGTAGAATGGGAACCATTCACAGATCACTCGGCATTGCGTGTTCATGTGAGATGCGTGTTCATGTGAGATGCGTGTTGATGGCACATGCGTGTTGATGGCAGATGCATGTTGATGGCAGATGCGTGTTGATGGCAGATGCGTGTTAATGGCACATGCGTGTTGATGGCAGATGCGTGTTGATGGCAGATGCGGGTTCGTGTGAGATGCGTGCTCATGTGAGATGCGTGCTCATGTGAGATGCGTGCTCATGTGAGATGCGTGTCCAAGTCATCACCCCAAAGTGTAGATCGATGCCTACTCTGGACATCTGTAGCTTGTTACTTTGTATTTACCTTTAAGAAAATCCCCCTACTCACCGAGTGTGCCTGACTGTACATGCTAAAACTGAAGGGAAATTCCTGTTTAAAAGACATTTCCAAAAGCAAATAGTAAGACTATGTGATTTGTTTTACAAACCTATAGACATTATGAAATAACAAGTCCGCCCTGTCCCTTCACATTATGAAATAACAAGTCCGCCCTGTCCCTTCACATTATGAAATATCAAGTCCGCCCTGTCCCTTCACATTATGAAATAACAAGTCCGCCCTGTCCCTTCACATTATGAAATAACAAGTTTGCCCTGTCCCTTGATTCATAACAATGGCTGCTTCTCTGGTTGGTGTGTTGTGGATATCCCGTTGCAACGTCCTAGCGGGAGTAATAAGGCTTTCTCCATCTGCAATTGGGTGTCAGAATAAATAGGGCCTAAAACTAATATAGTCCGAAGAGTGTATGGGCTGTTTTCGTCCAAAACCACCATTTGACGCTATTTGAGTCGAAAACAGCCCAGGTGACTATGTTAAAAAAAACCTAATGATTTAAAAAAAACAAAAAAAAAACATACATTAAAAATAATATGAGACACAACATGATTCACTTATACTGATAAACTGCGTCTCTAGAAAAGAAGAGGATTTGTGCCTGCCACATGTTACCATAATTACCGTAATTAAAGGCAGATTCCTATAAACGTACTAACAATTGTATCTGTGTAGACTCCAGTAATCGCTGGCAATAAAACTGAGCATAAATTATATTGTATAATGCTCTATTTATGGATAATTTTTGGTTCACCGATTGTTTATTTTCTATACCTCATTAATTTTGGGCAGGCAAGAGATGGCATAAATAGCAATTTGTTATTTGAAGGATAGCAAGAAGATTAAAAATGTACTCTTATACTGTAACTACCATATTGTGCGTATTCAATCTCGATATACAGAGTTGATGTATTAAATATATTTAAAATATATATATATATATATACAGCTCAACCCCGTTATAGCACGATCCGCTATAACGTGGATCGCTTATAACGCGGTTTGAGCGTGGACACCGAATTAAAAAAAAATTAAGTTTTTTTTTTGCACATACATTGCACACACTCACTGAACACTGCATACATTCACAGCACACTGCATACACTCACAGCACACTGCACGCACTCACAGCACACTGCACACTCACAGCACACTGCATACATTCACAGCACACTGCACACACTCACAGCACACTGCACATACTCACAGCACACTTCACACTCACAGCACACTGCATACATTCACAGCACACACACACTCACAGCACACTGCACACACTCAGCACACTGCACACACACACACACACACACACACTGCACACACACACACACTGCACACACACACAGCACACTGCACAGCACAAACTCATAGCACACACTCACAGCACACTGCATAAATTCACAGCACACTGCACACACTCACAGCACACTGCACAGACACACACTCACAGCACACTGCACACACAGTCTCACACAGTCAAATACACACACACACACACACACACACAGAGACACACTGTCTCTTTAAGGGAGCTTGCTCTCGCAAGACGGAAGCAGAAGCAGGAAGCAGAGACAGGGAGAAGAGCTGCCAGATGCCGGGTAAGTGCTGTGTGCTGTTGCCGCTGCCCCACCGGGTCTGGGAATGCTGGGAGAGTTCTCAGCTTTCCCCCTCCAGCGGACACGGTACCACCACAAAAAAAAATGTAGGCGGCCATTTTTTTCCGCGACCCCGTTTATAATGCGGTGGTCGCGGGTGGCCCCCGAGGACTGTGCTATAACGGGGTTACGCTGTATATATATATATATTAAAAATCAGATACCCACACAAACATTTTTGAGGGTGAGAATTATCGCACGTGTTTTGGTTCTAAAACAATTTTGTGTTTTGATTTCTGCCAAAACCCCACCTTGTTTGGATGTGGTTTGGATGGTTACCAAATGATAAAAAAAAAAAAAACTCAGTAGCATAGAAAAGCAAGAAAAATGCTTAAAATAAGTATACAATCCTAAAACAATACTAAAACTAAAACAATGTGTGTATATACTCTATATATGTGTACATGTGCAAGTACACCCAAATTGTATATGCTTTTTTGTATGCACGATCATACTACTGGAACTTTTAGCTCAATATTAAGAGCGTAGCCAATGCAGTGAGTCCCCACTGAGAGAGGAGCTACAGACAATCCAGGATATCCCTGTGATGTCACAGTTCACATGAAATCTCGGTAAGCAGAGAGGCTGGAGTGAGTAAGCGCACAGAGTATCCGGTATACGGAAGATACCTACCTATTCACCAGCCCCTGCAGCACATGGTGGAGCTCACAGATGGACATCTGAAACTTTGCTGGGACCCTGCAGTCATCGCTGGCGATTGAGATATACTGTATAACTCATACATGCTCTTGTTCCTGTGATGTTTATGAGTGCGCAATTTATATTTAAATCAGTCCCATATAAATTTTGATACCTTATTACACTATGAGTGCGCCTGTTGTTTGTTTGTTTTTTCCATATACATACATACATACATACATACATACATACATACATACATACATGCATACCCCGCATTAACATACGCAATGGGACCGGAGCATGTATGTAAGGCGAAAATGTACTTAAAGTGAAGCACTACCCTTTTCCACTTATCGATGCATGTACTGTACTGCAATCGTCCCATACGTGCATAACTGATGTAAATAACGCATGTGTAACAGGCTCTATAGTCTCCCCGCTTGTGCACAGCTTCGGTACAGGCAGGGAGCCGGTATTGCTGTTCAGGACGTGATGACAGGCGCATGCGCGAGCAGCCGTTTGCTTATTGAGCGATATGTACTTACTCGCGAGTGTACTTAAAGTGAGTGTACTTAAAGCGGGGTATGCCTGTACATATATATAAAAAGTCAACTCATTAAAAAAGATATGGTAAAAATAACTCAACGTTTTAAGCTAAATTGCAGAGATGGGCACCTGGTGTTTTGGTCCTAAATCTTTTTTTAGGATTTGGTTCTAAAAATCTTAACAGCTGCGGGTTTTGGATTTGCGTTTGAAATGTAAGGTCATGGAAGGTTCTGATTTCAAGACCTCCTGCGTCTACTCAATGCGCACTCGCGTTTTGTAGTACTGCAGGAATAGTAGGTTCCCTGATCCAACTGGATCCCCCTCCCCCATTGCTTTGAAAACCCTTGACTGAACAGGATTCTAAAAATATATGAAGGTATAACCCCTATATCATTTTCAAGCTCAAGGCATTTAAGGATCGGCGCTTTAGATTGCTTTTTTATATGCTGCCAGTGCCTGCTTTCCTTACTGTATGTAAAGGTATTAAAGCTGTCTGCTCCAATTTCTTCTCTGCTTGCATAGATATGGCAGAGAGATTAAATACAGCACCTTTACTCTTGAAAGGGTAAGCATGCTGCAAAATGAAACTGAAGAATATATAAGGACTGTAATAGTATCTTTCCAAAGGCAGTTTACATTCATTGAGTGGCTACTGAAGAAATACTAAACCAGTAGCCTGTGACACTACAGTCATTTGGCTTTATTTCCTCCATAAAAAATGTGGTCTTCTTTAATATGCTATCTTGCTAAAATGATACACAACGAATAAACTCTGCTCACTTCGGACCTCAGCTGCAACATTGTAATGTTTTTATCATTTTTAATGATATGACATCAACCTAATGGAAACGACATCTTTATGCATCTCTGTTGCCAGTAACGATAAAGGTATTTTGTAGACAATGCTGCACCCGGCAGATAAAGCTCGTTTGTGACACACAGAAATAGCTCACTGTCGATCAGAATAGAAATATGAGAATAAAATGCATATTCTAATTAACAGGTAAAGGTACAATACAGCTCCCCTCAAAATACCAAAATACAGTTGGGCCATCAGTTGGCTGTATCATGAGATACTGTGGAAAATGGATGGAGGCACACAAGTAATGATGCAAAAATTGCTTAGGTCTATTGCATATAAATTGGTAGAGCAAAGTAACGTTTCAGGGACATAGTCCCTTCCTCAGACAATAGACACACATGTCCGGATCTGAGGAAGGTATTAAGTTAACGCCTTGTTAAGTCAATAATGGAGCTTTGGGGATCTGAGCCTTGCATGGGTGTCCCTCTAGCCTGGTTGGTACCAATGGAATCACCAAATCTATATTTGATGAGCATCCAAGTGTCGTCCCATCTGATAGGGAATCCCTAGCCATGTGTTGTGTAGTTGAGAGAGGTAATTATATGAATCCAATAATTAATTTATAAATCTACTTGAAGAATGCTCCTAGGGATGGATGTCTCTCTGGCCTGGAATCTAAGCAATGGGATCCCCATATCCCCAATTTTGATATATATGATAGAGAGGTGTTTAGTCCCCTTGGTTGCACTGTACCCAATGTATAAGTCAAATAACATTCCCTTGGAAGAAGCAGCTGGTCTATATCCCCACCTCTATAAGGCTGGGGAATTAGCTCTACAGGTATACATCTGAAAGTTGCCACATTATGCTTTGCCATCAAAAAATGTTTTGCGACAGATCAGATTTGGTAGTCAACTTTAATGCTTGATCTATGTGCTGCCCTCAGTTCTCGACTGGGCCACTGATTGAGCCACCTGTGCTGAAGCAGGGATATCATTAAAACCTGACTGCTGGTGGTCCTTGAGGACTGGAGTGACCCACCACTGCTTTATACAGTACATATCCTGCTTCGGGATGTACAGGTACTTCCGGAATTTTGGGGGGTTTATCATAATGGAATCTCCTTCTTAGTTTAATTACTGGCAAACAACCAATAAATGCATTGCTGGACAGTCCTACAGTACTCCTGTCTCTTAAGATTTAACTAATTTTGCCCGAACAGAAGAAGACAACTGACCTTGCCTGCAGAGATTGTTTTCTGTATTATTCAAGCAGGGTAATAGCATATTGTTAGATGCAAGAGGGATCAATGCAACTCCCTCAGTCCTAAAAAAGACATTAAGAAAACAATAGATATTGACAACGTATCTTTCTGAATGACTACTCAATGCTCAAAAATCTTTGTTAGCACAAGATGAATGGTCCCTGGGACATGAAATACAATAATGTGCATGTGTAATCTTCAATTTACATTACCTTGTGAAGAACTCCATGTATCACGAACATCTATTGGGCTGGGTATATACAGGAAATCAATGCTTGCTAATGTTACCAAACTAGCAATAGACTAACTTATGCCCTATATATTTAGATTTGCTGATATCAGTAAGTTCCCTGAAATTTCGGGAAAGCCTCAAGACAGAGATCCACGTTTAATTGGGACCACTGAGAATTATAACTATTACACAACCTAAATACTGTATTTGCATATGTTGAAACGATGACCTAGTTTTGACCAAGTTTGTATGCCAATGTATTAAAAGTTAAAAAAATATATCATCCTCCTAATTTGTATTGATCTGTTACTAAACACAGGCAATGAAAATACCATACCATGCAATATAATATTAAGACTGGAATATGATTTACCTATGGGAGCAAATGAATAAGAAAAATAGTGCTTCTTTGACTGCAAATTTATTAGATGCTAAAAGTTCTTAAGTGACTATCTCAGGCAGACAATTAGGAGCCTCACAGACAAAGGCATCGGAGGAAGGGCCAGTTGTCTATTCATTTGTACACACAAACAGTATTTCAATCTGTTTTAATGCTGCATATCATAGTAGTGAAAAAGCTGTATGTTTAACTCTATCAGTCCCATTCAAACCATCAGCCCAAGAAGTAAAAGGAATATAATATTTAATGGTGTAAGAAAAAAAGCTGGGTCTGCAAAGGGCAACATGCTGAATCATTATTTCCACACGGTGCAATAATTTTCTATTACAAGCCATAGTGATTGTGAGGCTGTGTGTCAGATTGCGGTACTAGAATTCATGATTATGAATGGTGTAGTCTAAATAAGCTGTTAAATCATGGGTGGGCAGCTCCAATCCTCAAGAGTCACCAACAGGTCAGGTTTTATGGATATCCCTGAAAACCTGACCTGGTGGTGGCCCTACACTAGATAAGCAGGGGAGAGTATTTAAGGCACCTAGGTGGAGGTGTGATTTCATCCCTTATACTGTACCCCGTTGTAGTTAGTACGATCGTGTTTATCCTAGGTCAAAGGTATATACTGTATTGGAACAAATATCATTAATCCTTTATTAACCAAGTAGCCATGGATTAACTATGAATAGATGGGGACTTGTGTTACTATTATTAGTATCATTTATTTATAATGCGCCAACATATTCCATAGCGCAGTACAATAGGTTGGGGGATGAAAACTAAGATAAAAAGCATTAACATATATTGTTACAGTAGGTAAGGAGGGTCCTGTCCACAAGAGCTTGCAATCTATGAAGAAGGGTAAGTGGAAATATAAGGTACAGGGGGGTAACATATTTCACCCAAGACCAATAACAGCAGTGAATGGCATGATGTTAACCCTGTCCACGCTGGATTAGTGGAGAGGGTGAGTGATGGCCTATAGGGGAGACTTCTTGGGATGCCGCCTTTGGCGCGACTCTGGTGGTATGTCCAAGAGAGGGAAGAGGGTAAATGTAAGGGGTTAAAATAAGTCTTGTTTAGCCTCTTCAGCCACAGCTGGTTTCTGAGGTTAGCACCCATATATCAAATAATTTAAAAAAAAAAATGATTTTTTTACCGGTGTAAAAGCTAACATCTGTTATTTTATTAATTAGTAACAAAGTATCTCCTGTAAAGTGCTTGATGAGGCTTTAATTCTCCTAGAAGGAAGGGAATGAGTTCTCCATGAATCATGGTATTAGAGGAGTAAGTGAGGATAGAATAGGGGACCACTGGGTTTATTTATTTTGACTTGAGAGATGCCTCTTTAATTAACTTTTAAAATGATGCTTCAAATAAGGTTAGGTGGCGTCCATGCTGCTGAAGACAGCGCGGAGGCGTGCGCCGCGCGATCACATTGCCTTAAGGCATTGATCGCGCCCACAGACCGTGCGTGCGCGTTCGCGGCAACAGATGGGGGCGTGCGGTGCACGAGGAGTCAGTTCAAACTAATTCCTCTGCGCGACGGGCAGGTGCGCGGTTTGCCCAGTGATATCTACCTTGCCCACAAAATGCTCCCGCTTCACACGGGTTACATCGCCCGTGCACACATCTCCGCGCTGTCGAATGCTGCATGGACGCAGCCTTAGGTTTCTCTCCTGCGACCGGATGGGAGTTAGTTTAAGATACCGTTATGTCCCTGCACTTATGTGGCTATGTGCTGTTAGGGAAGCTTCTCATGTACAAGTCACTATCACTAACATCCAGTGCTCTTTACAGGAGAAAACATGACCAGGGATGCTGCGAGGGAGCTCCCCTCTCCTAATTGCCCAGTACCCACATACACACATACAAAGACCGGATCTGGAGGTATAAAGGCCGCGGCATTGTACATTTCTATTAAATAATTGAGTAAATGCCAATCCCTGCCTGAGTGCTCCTTTAAAGGGTGAAAGGTCAGGTGGTCCTAAAACCCCTGACCCCGTGACCCTCACGGCCGGGCCCACGTTTAAATGGCCCCGCTCACTCGCCACTCCCCCCTGGGCTTTTACCAGTCCAGAGCCCCGTCTGGCAAGGACAAGCACTTAGCCCACAGCTGCCGCCGCCACACAGGCTACCTGGTCAAATCGCCCCACCTTTTAGGAACTTCAGTCTTTCCGTCCCTCTCGAAAATGTACTTTATAATGACTTCACACTGTAACAGAACAGTGATAAAGGTTAACAATATTCATATGCAATGTGCAAGAGGCAAACAGTGGTAATTGCAAACAATAACCGTCGCCAGAGCTGAGTGTCAGAGTCATGGTTGTACGAGAACCATTCTCACCAACGGGGACGGGTGGGAAAATTGCTGGCGGGAAGTGAACTGAATGCGCTTCCCACCAGCTGGGATTTTAGTCCCCCCCCCCTAGCTCCTCCCCTTCCCACCACCCCTGGTCGCGTCATTCCCCGATCACACCGGCGGGAGGAAAAGTAGCCAGAGAGCAGGGGGCACAAAGGGGAGGTGGAGCCTTGCCCCCCAGTCATGGTGCCCCCCCCCCCAGCCTAAGGCTAGGAGGCTGCTTGATATAACGTTACAGGATTGACCTTTGAGGATATGCTGTGTGGCAACGGAGTTGAGTAAATCCCACGTTAAATGACTTGGTGGCGCTTTACGTGGATCTGGGCATTAAAGGTGTAGGGGCAACTCTCCATACACTGCAGCCTTTGTGACACTTCTATTCTCAAACAACTTCTGTTCTAATGGGATTCTGATACTGTATACTTGCTATTGTTACTTTTCAATGCTGTGTCCAGTTTATGTAACATCATACAGTCCCCCAGCTGACATATGCAGGAATTAAGGAAAACTGACCTATCTATCTTAAAAAAATATGTATATAAATAAATATATTTATTTATACTGCATGCACTCTCTAACGTAGACAGTCTGTGTGTGTGTGTGTGTATATGTATATGTATATATACACACACACAGACTGTCTACATTAGAGAGTGCATGCAGTATTAATAAATATATTTATATAGGATATATATATCCTATCGAGAATAAAAAACAGGGGCTCTATGTATGAAGATGGATGTGTGCGCTGACACAGGTGCGTCAAAAAATAAACATTCTTTTTCTGTCTGAATCGCAACATATTTATGAAATGTATTTCTACTCTTAGAATTTGGCGCCCGCCGTGCTCGGATTCTGCGATAAGAAAAGACTCGTGCCACCATTAAGGTGATGGGGAAAATCAATGCAGAAAACATGAAAAGGTGCACAAGCCGCACGTTCCTTAATACATCGACCTGCGCTTGTATGCAAATGTAACTCCACCTCTAACTCCTCCCACTCACTCCATAAATCCCTCGTCTTGTCGCAGAAAGACGCGGATGTTGCCGGAAAATGGCACACGCAAGATTAATACATAGACGCTATCTGTCGCAGGAATATGGTAGCGTGGTATTTAACACTGACTGTCCGTCTGAATTTACCCTTTGATACATAGAGCCCAAGAAGTCTGCTGTAAAAAGCCAAGGTTCCCAGGGAATAAAAACATACATCATTGCAGAATTAAATAAGGTCAATTTATTCCCAGGCTGTTACTGATGAACTATTATATACAGCATTTTACTTATCCAATTAAGGACTTCTACTGTTGGTAAAAAAATATTCTGAAAACTGCTTGGTTGCTTGTTTATGGATGTCATGTATGCATGTACTGTATGTATGCATATATGTACTGTATGTACTGTATGTAATGTATGTATGTATGTACTGCACCGACACACTTTATTCGAGCAAATACCCAGTATGTACCTGGCAGATACCTGGAATGCGCCGCTCCTCACCTCTGACAAGCCCCGTTGCGTTTGCCTTCCCAGCCTGGGTTCATGCCTGGCTGACGGGCGGCTGATCTGTTAAATGATAATGATTAGGATTTAATAGGCTGCAATGCTTTGCGTGTCTACCAGATGGCATAAATTCATGAATTGTAATGCAGTATATATATATATACTGTGCAGTATTGCAGCCAGCGGGAATAAAATGCTTCAATCCCTGCCTGGAAAAAAACCCAATGCACTCGGGCAGAAAACAGTCACAAACCTCAATACACCCGGGTATACCCGAATTCGTGGGACTAGCCGAGCTCGAATAAAGTGTGTCGCCAGTGTATGTATGAATTTTGTTTAAGGGGGAAAATAAAGCATTTTGTAACAATTAACCAAACTGTTTTGAATATGCCAGAAAAAAATAGGTCAGTAGGGAGCAGAGAAGGATTTGGAAAAGTTGGAATTCTAGAGCAGAATGAATGAAGTCTGTTCAAAGTCGTTTTGGGAAATTATATAAGTCCTAGTGGCTACTATGGGAGAGATCTCAAAATATGAAGATGCAGTGTCCCATTTATACATACATTGTCTCAGCGTAGAGTGTAAGCTCTTTGGGGCAGGGATTCCTATTCCTAATGTCTGAAGCACTTATTTTCATTATGTGTTATATGATTTCCTGTGTATTAATGCTGTGAAGTGCTATGTACAGAAATGGAGCTACATAAATAAATATATACACACGTTTTAAAAGAAGATGGGACATTTTCCATGTACCAGCACTCTGAATCAAACGCACTGTACTATTAGAAGTCCTGTCCATAATACAACTCTATTTTGCTGATGTTACATTCTAACAATGCTGTCTGTGCTAAGCATCGTCTTTCTCTTCATTTCGGAGCACTTCAGAATATACTTGTTGTTCTTGAACAGTAAACATGACTGAGAGGAAAATACAAAGAAAAATGTGTTTTCTAAGGAAAAATAGAACAATATAAATACAAATAGGTATGAATATTTAAAACGGTGCCTTGCTTCTCAGTATTGGTTACAATATATATATTTATATACAGTAAAGTACATTCGTAATATTAGCATTGTTGAAGGACGGCAACATTTATTCAAGAAATTGTCATATTCCAGTCAATACAGATAAACAGTCATCAGGTGCACAAACCTTAGAGTTGCATGAAATGGGTTGGCTTATGGCTAATTCCAACAAATCCTTCCATTGATTTTGGTAAATCAACTCATTATGAGCAAGGTGACTCTGACTATTTCCATCCTAATAAATGTGCCAGTACTGCGCTGAAGCTAATGGTAGCTGTGTTAGTCCTTGAGAAACCCAGCTGTGACACGTTATGGAACCAACACAAGAGTTCTTCGTGCTCACACATGAAGAAGAAGAAACCTATACATTTTCAAGTTATTTACGAAGAACTTGTATGTTGGTCCTTTAAAAGGTATCCCAACATACACGGGGTGTGCAATCCATGTGTTAAAAACAATGATGAAGTAGGAAAAAAAGACACATTTAGCACCAAAGTTCCTCAATTAAAGACCTGAGAAATATTTTTTGAGGTGTAGAGAGAAGATATCAAATAAATCAGTAAATAATGTGTGTATGGATGTAGGTATGTGTGTATGTAGGTATGTGTGTATCTGTGTATATGTGTGCGTGTGTGCGTGTGTGCGTGTGTGCGTGTGTGCGTGTGTGTGTGTGTGTGTGTATGTATGTATATATATATATATACAAACAGAAAAAGACTGCGCTCCTCAGGTGTAAATCTAACACTGGAATCTAATAAAAAAGTACTAATCTAACGTCAGCAGTATTAAAATGGCATAAAAATGATAAAAACCTATGATGGCTGATTAACTACACACTAATGATGTATAAAAATACACAAAAATATGAATTACATGTATTTAATAAAATAGCTGAATATTATAAGCTACTGACTATCATGCTATACCATTTGAGAGAAAATATAAAAAAATATATGTTGCGACCAAAATACCGTAGATGATTAAATAATATGTGTTATGAGAAACACACAGAAAAAATGTCAAAAATAAAAATAGAAAAAAGGTTCTTGGATTAGGATCTGGCTGCTCTACGCATGGACCAACGACCTCCCAGAAATCTGCGAACAACAAGAAAAGAAAGCGCCCGATCCTAGTGCAGCATGAAAAAATACAATTTAATAAAAAATGGTAGATCCAACAAATTTAAACTCACAAACAGATAAAAGGTAAAAGCATGTAATGAGTATAATCATTCGCCAACTGCACAACGATGTTGCTCCACTTGCACGCCCCTCTCTCCTTCTGTGAAGTCCCAGCTTCTTTGAACCGTCGTCCAGTAGAGGTACAGGAACTGCACAGCCCTTCACAGCATGACCCGGAAGTCCACCACTCTCACGACAGCATCCGGATGGGAGGTATGGTAAGTGTGACAGTATATAAATAAAAGAATCAGACACAGGGCACGCACAAAACAAAGTATAAAATAAAGGTATACTGTCCAAAAAAATACAGAAAATAGAAAAAAGGGACAGGCACTCGAACTGTGTATGCAAAAAAGTGAAATTTATTGACTCAACGTTTCGATCCCCACTGAGAACCGAAATGCTGAGTCAATAAATGTCACTTTTTTTGCATTTAGGAGTTCTTGTCCCTTTTCTCTTTTCTTTTTATATATATATATATATATATATATATATATATATATATATATATATATATATATATCATATGAACCAGCCCAAAGACCAGTAAAGAGACAGCAACCAGCAAGGAGTAATCCAAAATAAACTGTATTGAAGCAAACAGTTACACGAAAGTCAACGTTTCGGTCTCACAGGGAGACCTTCCTCAGAGCCGTGCAAACACCAAACTAACAGTGACCATACTTATATACCCACACCCCAAGTGCAAAAAGATAAAACTTAACCAATCACCAACAACCTGTCATTAAACACATGTTAAGCAGCTGAGCACCACACATGAATAACCAATACCTGGACCAGGAAGGAGCCATCTGTATCCACGAGCAGAGGAAATCAATCTCGTGATCAAGGCAGCCTGATATGACTTCCGCGACTTACGTCCTAAATCCACGAGCAGGGGGAATCCATCTTGTGATCAGGGCAGCCTGCTCTGATGTCCGCAACTTGCGACCGGTGCCGGGAGCTGCAGCGCGTCACCTATATATATATGTGTATGTGTATGTGTATATATATATATATATATATATATGTATGTGTATGTGCATGTGTATGTGTATATATATATATGTGTGTATGTGTATGTGTATGTGTATGTGTATGTGTATGTGTATATATATATACACACACACACACACACGGTACAATCTCTGACATAGTTACTTTGGCTCTGGCCAGTGGCATATTTTAAGTTTGTTTTTTCCCATACATTTATAGTTGAATTCATTTATTGAGATTCTTTTTCTGTAAGCAGAATTTGTCTTCTTGGTGATGTAGTTTATACCCTGTGCTGCTAATCATATTACTTTTCCAGTAATACAATTCTGTTCTGAAGTGATGTCCCATGGTGGTGTTAAATTAACAGCAATGTTATTCAGCGAAATAATGTTGACATTAGAAAACTAAAAATCTATATCCTGCAAATGCTCTTTGTGAATGAAAAAAAAGAAGGATACTTTCCGGAGAAGAGATGAGAAGACAGAACACACTACGTGCCATATCTTAGGCAACGTGACATGAATCATATTGCTGGCACATCAAGCTTACAAAACCCTTCTGTGTTAGAACCGGTATGTCATATATTGAAGTTCTTTCCATAAAGAGTCAATACAGGCATACCCCGCATTAACGTACGCAATGGGACCGGAGCATGTATGTAACACAGGCATACCCCGCATTAACGTACGCAATGGGACCGGAGCATGTATGTAACACAGGCATACCCCGCATTAACGTACGCAATGGGACCGGAGCATGTATGTAACACAGGCATACCCCGCATTAACGTACGCAAGGGACCGGAGCATGTATGTAACACAGGCATACCCCGCATTAACGTACGCAATGGGACCGGAGCATGTATGTAAAGCGAAAATGTACTTAAAGTGAAGCACTACCCTTTTCCCACTTATCGATGCATGTACTGTACTGCAATCGTCATATACGTGCATAACTGCTATAAATAACGCATTTGTAACAGGCTCTATAGAATCCCCACTTGCGCACAGCTTCGGTACAGGTAGGGAGCCCATATTGCTTTTCAGGACGTGCTGACAGGCGCATGCGTGAGGTGCCGTTTGCCTATTGGGCGATATGTCCTTACTCGCGAGTGTACTTAAAGTGAGTGTCCTTAAACCGTGGTATGCCTGTAATACATTAGTAAATTATACCGTATTTTCTAATATTCAACATGGAAAGTCTAAGCAATGATGAGGGTTCGACTTTATTTTTGGGGAAGAACAATAGTATTTCCCCTGAAACAGCACTATGCCTGTGATGTACTAATTAGATGTGTGTGCGGCTGATTTTTCCTGTTTGATGGGTGAACAGAAACTGTGAATTTCTATGAAGCCAAAGAACTGCGGATTTGCCATTTAATCGAGTTTGATGCTCTATCGAATTGAAACTCCAATTGGAGTCAATGGGAGTTTCCTTGTACAAGTGCCCCGATCAACTCTATCACAGTTTATATACCAAATAAAATACATTGGAATAATTAACAGGTGCCTATCTGTTTTAACCATTTTAAGGCTGGAGGATCAAAGGCAAAGCAATGCTATCACATGCACCAGTGAATACTCACAATAATCTATACAGTAGTATTCTTACAATAGCAAAGTTCTCAATATATAACCACTAACTACAGTATTTCATTACAATACCTCCATGTAGAATACTACCTACTGTACAGTATACCATAGCATGCTGCTTGACCCTTTCAACAAATCATCCATAGCACACATCAAGTCCACAAATGGACAGCATCCCTGGGGGCACCAAGTCCTAAAGCCTGATTAAAATCTCGATAGACGATGAGTACAGGCTTACCTCCTTGATAACTTCCTCCAAGACAGTAATCAAGGTAGTTTGACACTATAAGCTGTAATTGAAGCCATGTTCTGTAATACAGATGAGGTAGTTCTCCTCTAAGAATTCTGTAATTCTGCACTTTAGGATTGAAACTCACTCACACCTGTTCACAGGTCTGCAGTGCCCAGGGTCAGATGTCATTACCTCCTTAAAGAGTGTAATTACAGTATGTTGGCAGTTTTCCAGTCTTCTGCTATAGCTCATGATTTTACAAAAAAGTCATGAAATATTTCATTTAAGGGGTTTGCAATAATGTCCTTTCTCATATAAAATATGTACTAATCGGTATGAACTTTCATTACTTTGTTTCTTTAGTTACTATTCCAGCCAGCAAATAATAACATTCTCGAAGCCCAGCAGGGGAATGGAACACGGAACACGGAACACGGAACACAGAACACATGCCCCATTACATTTGGCCTGAGCAAAATAGGCAACAACATGAAATACATGGCAGCACATTTTTGTCTTCTGAAAGGTCTTGAATAGAAACAGTTTGTTGTATTCACAAGTGGAACAATAAATAAACTGTTAATTTGATTGGTGCACTTGATTCTACTTTCCTATTGACTGTTACATACAGTATTATTCATAGGTTTGTGGTACCCAAAACTGCTGTAGCTTTGGTAGTAGAGATACTCTGCTAATGATCACAAGCAATGTTAGTTATTTGTCACCAATGTTGCCCAGTATTCACAAAAGCAGGATATGTAACAATATACCTGTGTTTAACATATATATATATAACTTTTACGTTTGATGGAAAATACAAGTGACCATGTTATTGCCCACCCTGAAAAGATATATATATATATACAGTATAGCAGGCGCAACAGCCTTTTACTTTTTGTTTTTTATATATATATATATATATATATATATATATAGTAGATCGTGCAGAACAATAGGCACTCCATCTGGTTGAAACAATGTGGGTGCAAATCCTGTATGATATAGAATAGGCAATACGATACCTTGAGAAAGGTCCCGCACGAGGACCGAAACGTTGGATAAGATGTCTTGTAAATACAAATTTCTTTTGAGCACTTACCTGGAGTGCTGCATCTAATATTCGTCTTCAAATGGTATTGTATATATATATATTCACTCATATATATATATACCAGATATTACCAGATCTTCATCTGGAAAGAAGAGACAGCACACAACCAAGTTGAAATGACAATATATTGAGGTAACAAAAACCAAGGCACTACATCCGACGTTTCGGTCAGCTACATGTGACCTTCCTCAGCGATGTGCCTGCAGTTTGTGTTACTAGATAGATACATGGAAAAACAAAAATAAACTGTGCGCTACTATCTAACTTTTAAATATATATGGATACAGTGCAGTGACTAAACCATAAAATATTGAAATAAACCACAATACCACAGTGAATAAGTGATAAGATAATAAAATTATATCATAACCGTGTGGTTGATAAAGGCGTCTGCTGCTATAAACATTAGGGGTGGCTCAGCACCCCACACACTCTAAGAAATGGAAACAAAAAGAAAACAGCGCACAACGCCAAATAGTGAAGCAAGTATAAATATCTTATACTATATTAGTGAAAGCACTGTATGTTTGCCTGCCTGCATGCATGCCTGCCTGCCTGCCTGCTGGATGTCCGGTGTCCCTAGGGGAAATCTCATTGGTCCCTTGGGCCGCCCCCGCACACCTCTCATTGGCCTGAGGCGGAGTGACGGCCCAAAGGACACACAGGGACACAAACACACACACAGGGACACACACACACACGGACACACACACACACACACACTCACACACACACACACACACACAGGGACACACACACAGGGACACACACACACACAGTAGGGGGGGGTGTACATTAGCAGCATATATAACCCGGGGGGGGGGGCCTCACATACCCGCCGGAGCCTCCGCCTCTTCCTCCCCGAAATCAGCCTCCACACCCACGCTTTCAAACCCCCCCCCCCGGCGCCGCTAGAGTCAGCGGAGGAGCGGCCACAACAAGCTGCCTCCCGCCTCAGATCCACGTGGGAGCGGCCGGACGGGTGAGTGAGCGGCCTTCACCCACCCCTCACCCCCCTTCAAATCACCTCCCCTCCACCCCCCCCCCCCCCCGGCGCCGCTACAGTCAGCGGAGCGAGCGAGCGCCCGGGACACAGCGGGGGAGCGGCCACAACAAGCTGCCTCCCGCCTCAGATCCACGTGGGAGCGGCCGGACGGGTGAGGGAGCTGCCGGACGGGTGAGTGAGCGGCCGGACGGGTGAGGGAGCGGCCTTCACCCCCCTTCACCTCCCCTCACCCCCCTTCACCTCCCCTCACCCCCCTTCACCTCACCTCCCTTCACCTCACCTCCCCTCACCCACCCCTCTCCTCCCCTCACCCCCCTTCACCTCACCTCCCCTCACCTCCCCTCACTCCACTTCCCTTCCCTTCCACCTCCCTCCACCCCCCCCTTCACCTCCCCTCCGCCCCCCCTTCACCTCCCCTCCACCCCCCCCTTCAATTCCCCTCCACCCCCCCCCCCTTCACCTCCCCTCCACCCCCCCTTCACCTCCCCTCCACCCCCCTTCACCTCCCCTCCACCCCCCCCTTCACCTCCCCTCCACCCCCACCCCCCCTTCCCTTCACTCCCCCCTTACAACCTCCCACCACCTCCTCACCACCTCCACCCCCCTTCCCACCTCCCCCACCCCCCTTCCCAACTCCCCACCACCTCCCCCCCTTCCCACCACCTCCCCCCCACCCCCCCCCTTCCCACCACCTCCCCCCCACCTCCCCTTCCCCCCCCTCCTTCCCACCACCTCCCCCCCACCACCTCCCCCCCCACCCCCCCCCCTTCACACACACACACACACGTAGACACACACACACGTAGACACACACACACACACACAGACGTAGACACACACACACGTATACACACACACACACGTATACACAAACACACACACGTAGACACAAACACACACACGTATACACAAACACACACACGTAGACACACACACACAGACACACACGTAGACACACACGTAGACACACACGTACACACACACACACACACACACGTACACACACGCGTACACACACACACACGTACACACACGCACGTAGACACACACACACGTACACGTAGACACACACACATGTACACGTAGACACACACACACATGTACACGTAGACACGTACACACACACACACACACACACACACACACACACACACACACACACACGTACACGTACACACACACACACACATGTACACGTAGACACGTACACACACATACATGTACACGTACACACACACATGGAGACATACACACACACATGGAGACATACACACACACACATGGAGACATACACACACACACACATGTACACATACACACACACGTATACACTCACACACGTATACACACAGGTATACATACACATAATGTATACACACACACATGTATACACACACATGTATACACACACACACATGTATACACACACACACATGTATACACACACACACATGTATACACACACACACGTGTATACACACACACGTGTATACACACACATGTGTATACACACACACATGCGTACACACACACATGTGTACACACACACACATGTGTACACACACACACATGTGTACACACACATGTGTACACACACACACATGTGTACACACACACATGTGTACACACACACATGTGTATACACACACATGTGTATACACACACATGTATACACACACACACATGTGTATACACACACATGTATACACACACATGTATACACACATACACATGTATACACACACACACACATGTATACACACACACACGTATACACACACACACATGTGTATACACACATGTGTATACACACACAAACATGTGTACACACACACAAAAACACACACACACACACACACTTATACACACACACACACACACATACAATGTATACACACAAACATGTATACACACACACAAACATGTATACACGTGTATACACACATGTGTATACACACACGTATACACACACACAATATATACATACACACAATGTATACACACATGTGTATACACACACGTGTATACACACACACATGTGTATACACACACACGTGTATACACACACACGTGTATACACACACACACGTGTATACACACACACGTGTATACACACACACGTGTATACACACACGTGTATACACACACACGTGTATACACACACACGTACACATACACACACACACACATGTATACACACACACACATACAATGTATACACACAAACATGTATACACACACACACACCCCAGCACCACCACATCAGCACACCGGTATCCCATGCCCCCCCAGCACACTGGCATTCTCGGCTCCCCACCATTCCCAGCCCCCATCAACACCATCAGCACCCACACATCGCCACCTTTGCACCTCCCCCATCGGCACACCCACATCCGCACCCCCACATCAGCACCAAACCCTCCCAAATCAGCACACCAATACAATCACCATCAGTACAGCCACAGCAGCACTACCACCGCACATGGGCCGCGTGGACCACTCCCCACCCAAATGCCACACCCACACCACAAACATCCCGGGCAACGCCGGGGCTCTCAGCTAGTATATTATAATAATAAAGGGGTAATAAATCTGCGTACATCAAGTTGATAAAATATGTGCATTTAGTGTATATCACACTAGTTTACCACTCCGCAGCTGTAAGCAGGAAGGTCTGTTACTTGGCTTTCTCTGCAGGAGCCTCCGTGGTGGTTCTGGGGCATGGGATCCTTCCCTCACTCCTCTCCGGCAGGATGTCACTCTCAAGGGGGTTTCCTTTAAGCAGCCTGGCTTCACTGCAGGTTCAAATGCTCAGTGGGACCGCTCCTCATCCGGCGATATGCCGCCTTTGGGGGAATTTCCCCTAGAATAACCCGTCTCTCCTGTGAGGATTCACTGCTCGTCACGGCCACTTAGATATCAAAACAGTCCAGAGCCGTTGGAGTGGCTCAGCAAACAGTTCCGCTGTGCGGACGCCAGACCGCAGCTAGCAGGGGCTCACTCAGCGTGCCACGATGCCGCTCCGTCACGTGGTGTAACGTGATCACGTCACAGTCTCCGCGGCAGTGGAGAAGATGATAGGGGGGAGGGATAGAAGTCCCTAAGAGTCTCTCAATAGCTCGAACAGCTCAAATAGCACAAAAACAGCATAAAGAATACTGATAACAGTGCGGATCCAATGAATGTAAATTAGCAAATAAATGACATAGATTAATAACATCCAATGCATTTCGTAGATCTAACTATGTATATAATGCAACAGTAAAGCACACGGGCATAACAGGAGAATGATACAAATACAAAATGTATTGATAGAATAAAAGCAAGGGGAGAAGGATAAAAAGAGGAGGGGGACTCACGATACCAATGCATGTATTCCAATGAGGCAAAGGCACATAGAATGGTCGAAATAATCACCAATTATAATCAACATAGGCAGCCAGAATCATAAGAAGCACCAAAAAATACTGGTTATATGGCAGGCATGTATCTATCTAGTAACACAAACTGCAGGCACATCGCTGAGGAAGGTCACATGTAGCTGACCGAAACGTCGGATGTAGTGCCTTGGTTTTTGTTACCTCAATATATTGTAATTTCAACTTGGTTGTGTGCTGTCTCTTCTTTCCGGATGAAGATCTGGTAATATCTGATATATATATATATATATATATATATATATATATATATATATATATATATATATATATATATATATACAATACCATTTGAAGACGAATATTAGATGCAGCACTCCAGGTAAGTGGTCAAAAGAAATTTGTATTTACAAGACATCTTATCCAACGTTTCAGTCGTCGTGCGGGACCTTTCTCAAGGTATCGTATTGCCTATTCTATATCATACAGGATTTGCACCCACATTGTTTCAACCAGACAGAGTGCCTATTGTTCTGCACCATCTACTATATATATATATATATATATATATATATATATATATATATATATATATATATATAAAAACAAAAAGTAAAAGGCTGTTGCGTCTGCTATACTGTATATATATATATCTTTTCAGGATGGGCAATAACATGGTCACTTGTATTTTCCATCAAACGTAAAAGTTAGCAACATGCATCTGTTTGTGTGTGTGTTGTGATGTCGACACCACATTGCAGTCTCTTTTGTCCCAAATGAGGCAGGAAACACTGTATTTCTACACTTGGGGTTTATTTACAGGGATAAATAATACGATTAGGCCCACCGTCCCTTTAAGAAAAATAAAATCCTATCCCTATTCAGGGAACTAACTGACTTCTCAGGCCCTTACTATCAGGGCCGCCAACTAAGCCAGTTGTCAGCCCAAAACATGCCCTGGCATAAGCAATACAGTAACAGTCTTTGTAAACAATAGATAGGGTCCTGCTTATCTTAGTCCATCTGGCGATGTCCCTGCTTCAGCACAGTCTATCGTCCTTCCTTCTTCTCTTTGGGATTCAACCCCACGGGAGCTCAGGGAAACTCCTGTGTTCCTCTGTAACCAGCCGTCACTGCTTCAGCACAGCTCTCGCAGCAGTGTCTCTCACGCTTCTTTAGCCAGCCTCCGCTAGCTGGGGAGCTCCTCTGTCTCCCCCCTTCTCTGGGAAAAAAACTGTCTCTCTGGGCCTTGCTGCTCCCATACTCTTAAGGCACTTCCTGATTAATTAGCCAGCAGGTGAACAGCTATGCCAGAGAGGATTAAGTCTATGAGAGCTGCAAAGTCATATAACTGCCCTATTCAGCCCCTAGAAGACAGTGATGGCACCACAATGTGTGTGTCTGTGTGTTTGTGTGTATGTGTGTGTGTGTGTGTGTGTGTTTGTATGTATGTGTGTGTGTGTTTGTGTATATGTGTGTGTTTGTATGTATGTGTGTGTGTATGTGTGTGTGTGTGTGTGTGTGTGTTTGTGTGTATGTTTGTGTGTTTGTGTGTTTGTATGTGTGTGTATGTGTGTGTGTTTGTGTGTATGTGTGTGTGTTTGTATGTGTGTGTGTGTGTGTGTGTGTGTGTGTTTGTGTATATGTGTGTGTGTGTGTGTGTGTGTGTGTTTGTATGTATGTGTGTGTGTTTGTTTGTGTGTATGTGTGTGTGTTTGTATGTATGTGTGTGTGTTTGTGTATATGTGTGTTTGTATGTATGTGTGTGTGTTTGTGTGTATGTGTGTGTGTTTGTATGTATGTGTGTGTGTGTGTGTGTGTGTGTGTTTGTGTATATGTTTGTGTGTGTTTGTATGTATGTGTGTGTTTGTGTGTATGTGTGTGTGTTTGTGTAAATTGCCCTGCACTAAAAAAATGAGACGAGGAGGATGGAAAAATAAATGTTGGGTCATATTCCAAGAAAGGCCATAGGACTGCATGGTAAAAAGCTTATAAGCCGAATATCTTAAAATGTTCAGCAATGATAATACATTTAGAAGGCATGTCTGAGACATGTGCATGTGCTCACAACTAGGGGTATTCTGTCTTTGCTGAAACCAAGCAGACATTTTCAGAAACAGTAGCTTAATAATGGGAACTTGAAATCCAATATGGTTTTGGACAATGCACCTTATCTCTCTGTGTCTCAAGCATCAAATATTAAATTGCAATCTCTTTGGGCAAATTATTCACTGTGCCAGTAAAATTCTATGTACAGCACTGCATACAGTGAGTGCTATATAAGGACATTTGTGTGTGTGTGTGTGTTTCCTATCACCTCCATGTGTGATTGTAAACATGAAATCCCTTGATGTTCATTATTTGAGTTCCTTAAATAATCAGAAAAATGGAGGAGGTCAGAGAAGCTCCTTCATGAGGGCACTCCGCACTTAACGGTATAATGATAAACAATCATATCGTTTAGCTACTGTATATAACTTTGTGCAGTGTTAAACAAATAACACCCCTATCCTTTTCTCTCTATCTCCGTCAGTTTAATTGCTTGGCAGGTCCTTTCCGCAGTAAATCAAGCAGTGAGAACCACCATTGATTACATAACCATTTTCTTGCTTTTACCGTATATATGCTATAAATACACCTTGTTTTTTTCAATGCAGGTTTTTAAGACTATTGTCGGTTTTAATGCGATCTCTTTCACTGAATCCGCATTGTATGCATTAAAAGGGCTTATATTGTGAAATCCAATATTTCCCCCCTCCCACCCCCCACACACCAGCTTCTAGCATCATTAACTTCCCCAGATTATTGTATTATTGGACAAAGGGACAAATATACAACCTTTGACGTCACATAATAACTTGATTTTACAGGGAACCTTTCATTTGATACATTTTTCATTTCAATTAAGTCTCAAGAATGTGGAGAACCTTGAATGGCGTTGATGGAAAAATGCATGCTAACTAGCATGTCTACATTAAGCTATACTTACTGTACCTAACCTCTAATGTTTTATTTGAATGGCACTTGCACAATACAACATGCATAGATGTCTTATAATAAGGACAAAAACTCAAATCTAATGGAAAATGAAAACGTTTTAAGCTAAATGATTAAGTTTATTCTCTGAACATTTGTGGACTTAAAATACAGAATGTTCTGGGAGCTTAATGTATGCCAGACCCATTGAATTCGAACGTTGAAATGCTGTGTTTTGTATTACTGTACATACTATATACTGTGTGTTACAATAGACTGTGGAAATGCAATATTAGTTCAGGTGTCTTGAGGAAACAGTGTTAGTGATTTTTATTTTCCTTAAAGAGGCAATCCAAACGGCACTTAAAATAAAAATAATAATAATTGTTTTAATAAATGCAGCCTTTGATTATCTTTATTGAAAACTAATTACCTAAGCTGCATACTCCTTGAGAAATGGCTTTAGAGCCTGAAACGCGTAGGAGGTTTTTCTGTTGTATTTTGTTTGTTACTTTTTGTTTTTTATGTAGTTTAATAAACTTTTTTATTCTTCCAACCTTCTGGTGAGCTGCCGGTGCTTTATTTTTGGACGTCGCAGTTTCATACCAATCCTTTTTTCTTTGTACACTGCCTATTGATTGGAGCGACGCACTGTGGCTGTGAGGGCACGATACACGGGATCCCTTTCCACATAGGAGGTACTTGTGGAACCTGCAGAGCGATTGGAGGATTCCCGGACGGACTGGAAGTGGTTACACACACCACCGGCACTCAGGAGCTCCACGGGGTTGGAGAGAAGGAGTTGGCAGTTGATTTGGAGACTACGACATCACGCCAAACACCAGGTACAGACGCAGTGATAACGGAGTGCTACACAACGGGATCAACGGCGGTAATACATTTTTCTTCCGTTATATGCCTATCCCAGGTAGCGTTTGTCCATTGGAACTCCTACACTGCTTACCTGGTTCCTGGTTCCTTCTCCCAGCAGTTTATGATGAATTTTCCCTCACTTCCAACCACAGTTGTCCCAAGTTACATTGACTTTATTATTTATATTTCTTGACTCTCCGTTTAGGGCTTTGAGCAGCTATTCCCTTGGTTTGTGTGTTACAATAGACTGTGGAAATGCAATATTAGTTCAGGTTTCTTGAGAAAACATTGTTAGTGATTTTTATTTTCCTTAAAGAGGCAATCCAAACGGCACTTAAAATAATAATAATAATAATTGTTTTAATAGATGCAGCCTTTGATTATCTTTATTGAAAACTAATTACCTAAGCTGCCGATTGATTTGTTCTCCCGTTAATGAGCAGTAAAGATCCTGCTTCCCAGGGCTCACTAAATGGCTGCTTTTCAGTTTCAATCAATCCTACAGTTAGGGCAGTTAGGGTACGGGTACACAAAGTGGGGTGCTAGATTTCCTGGGTGGGGACGGGCGGCTGTTACAGAGGCCCTATGCTTCCCCAAATTAATGTCAGGGATCACGTGAGGCCTCTGTAACTTTTAACTTACCTTGAGTTCCAGCGACGCGTCTCCAAGGCAACCAGCGTCAAATGACTCTGCGGGGTCATGTTCACATCATGTTGCCACGGCAACGTGATGTCACATGACCCCGTGATGTCATTTGACACCGGAGCCATGCAGGGAGGGCGGGAGGGGAGGGTGAGCCGGAAGAGAGAGGAGACAGGGGGGCACATGAGGGAAACGTTGTGCACCCCTGAGTTAGGGAAACTCAGCAGCTACAATGTATTCTTAAATTACTAAGGTAACATTATCTATTGTTACACTTTGCAACTCAAACTGATGGGAATATTGGCAACAAAGTATCACAAAAAGGAAAGTGTTGCAAAGATCTTACACTGCTGGGGAGATGGGGTAAAACCTGCTTTAGAAATCGAAAGGATGCTCTGTCAATTAAAACGCATTAAAAACGGCATTAAGAGTTGAATAATAAAAAAAATTTAGTAAATATTTTCTAATACTACAGAACTGATTTTTCTTTAAACACATAGGATATTGCATGGATTGCTCCTTTAATTACATACATTTTTAAACCTTCAGTGACTACCGCATTTGTATTTTTAATGGTGTTTTGTAATTACTGTAATTATGTTTGTATGTATATAAAAGCATAGAAATATTGTTTACATTAATGTAAAGTAATGCAAAGTATATTGATGTTGTTACTGTCAGCAAAGGATGAGTCTGAAACTGTGCCATCTATTCAATTATTTTGCTAACCTGCTCAATTTTATAATTTATCCTACTCCAGTGCAACAGTGGGAAGAGAATTAATATGTGCTGGACTGTATAGAATGTCATTGAGTTTCTAGGCATTACAAGATCCCAAGGTCATAATTAAGGATATTATTAATTGAACTTAGAATATAATGTTATCATTTTAAGGATGGGCACCTCACTGGAGTATTGCTTATGGATTTAATTTTTTTGGTGGGTTTTGAGTCTAAAAAAAATGCATTTTGGTTTTGCCAAAATGTGATTTGTTTTGGTTTTAGATTTGTGAAAAAAAGCTAATTTATTAATAATGTATATATGTATATCTTTATTTATACAGCACCATTAATGTACATACAGTAGCGCTTCACAGCAGTTGACAATCATATAAATATCAAATAATAGAAATAACACATGATGGGAAGAAGAGCTTCAGACATAAAAGTGACATTTAAGAAAAGGAGTCCCTGCCCTGAAGAGCTTACAATCTAATTGGTAAGGAGGAAGAACGTACAGAGACTGTAGGAAGGTGTTATGGTAAGCGCGTCTGCAAGGGGCCAAGGATTATGTATGAGGTGTAAAGTATCAGCCACAGAGCTACCCATATGCTTCGTTAAGGAGTTGGGTTTTAATATGAGTCTTAAATGTGTTTGTCAAATGTTTATCCCAGCAGATGTGAGGACAGAGAGTGAGTACAACAACATAGGGAGAGAAAGAGCGAGTGACATGGGTTAAGACAGGGTGGTTGACATTGGGGAGACAGAGTGTACAGTGTAGGTGGTATTGGGGGAGAGAGCGGTTGAAATGGGGAGAATAGAGGGCCTGGCTTGCATGACTTAGGAGGCGAATGACCAGAATGTTACATGGTACAGCGTCCAATCAGATTGGAGCTGTTCCACCTGACCATAACATGTGACATGGCAGGCCATATAGAAGGCTTCATTGCCTTAGCGGTTAGCCGCTAAGTTAATGAAGTTTCCTGTAAATGAATTTTTATTGCATGGGATTCATGCCGGGGGCATCCGGTGCTGATATTAAGGGGTATCAGCTCCGGAGACCCCCGGCATGAATCCAATGCAGGAAAAAATGCATTTTTTTTTTCTAAGTCCCCTCTCGCTGCTTCTCACCACCTTTGTGCCAACTTTTCTTGGCGGGAGGATTTTGAGAGAAAATCTCTATTCTAGAGCTGCGATTAGCCTCAATAAGCTAATTGGGGCCGATGAACCATTGAAAATTAAAGTCAGGCTTCAAAATGTAAGTGTTTCTATCACAAAAATATCAAAATACCAAGATGTTACATTGAGAGCGCAGGAGAACTGGCGACACCCATTGCAGTCTGTATCCCAGAATAAAAAACAGAATGCAGATACGGTCTTCATCCGAATGGCTCCCGATATCTCAAGTAATAACTATCAGGTCCGTGTGTTTCATATTCACAACTGTCTCATGCTGACCTTCACCCAATGCAGAGAATTACAAAGGAAGATAGAGAAGCCACGACATAAACCTCCCAACTTGTGACAGGCGGAAGAGGAAGGACATGAGCTATCTGCAAGACGCAGTTGGAATTACAGTTTTGGGTAAATCAGGGGTGGGCAACTCTTGGCCGCTTACAAGGGCCACTTCCAGATCCCATTTTCAGTATATCCCTGCTTCAGCACAGGTGGCTCAATCAGTGGCTCAGACTGAACTGAAGCAGGAATATTAGCAAAATGTATGACTTGGTGTTAAACCTTGGGTGGTCCACTCCAGTCCTCAAGTGCCACCAACAGGTCACGTTTTCAGGATTTCCCTTCTTCAGTCACAGACGTTTGTGTTGAAAAAACAAGTTTGCCATCTGTTGCACTGTTCATGTCACAACGTGTGAGATGCATGTTACAAGAACCATCTTCTGCAGGATTTGCCATGCCAACTCCAGTCCGTAAGTGCCACCAACAGGTCAGGTTTTCAGGATCACCCTGCATCAGCACAGGTGGCTCATTGAGAGGCCAACTCCAGTCCTCAAGGGCCACCAACCGATTAGGTTTTCAGGATATCCCTACTTCAGCACAGGTGGCTCAGTCAGTGGCTCAGTCATTGACTGGCCAACTCCAGTCCTCAAGGGCCACCAACAGATCAGGGTTTACGGATATCCCTGCTTCAGCACAGGTGGCTCAATACAGTAAGTGGCTCAGTCAAAAGACTGAGCCTCTGATTGAGCCACCAGTTCTGGAGCTGGGACTGATTGAGCCACTTGTGCTGAAGCAGGGATATCCTGAAAACCTGACCTGTTGGTGGCCCTCGAGGGCTGCAGTTTCCCACCCCTGGGGTAAACAGAGGAACCAGCAACATACCAGCCACAGTGCAGAGGATACATTTGATCAGATGTCACTTTCCAGAGCAGCATCAGGCAGAATGAACAGAATCGTCTTTGAACAGAATCCAGGAAAACCTAAATGACACATTCCCCCCCAGCCCCTCCCCCCCCCAACTCCCTTGAGGAGTATACAGTTCAGAATCAATTCTCTATAGTAATCATCATGCTTACCAGTAAATAAAACACAGGTTTGGTACAGGACTCTTACAGTAACTATTTGTTTAATTATTTAAAGAAGAAAAGTCAGGATTATCTGACCATAAATTGCAATAATTAACCAACGTTAAATAATGCAGCACTTCAAAGAGGCCTTTTAACCTATTTTATTTGTTTTAAATAAAAAATAAAGAGCAGTGAGTGTGTATTAGATATATGCCACTCCAGCAATGAATCGCTTAAAAGAGATCCACCTACTCTCTTTAAATTCTCGAAATGAGAATATTATCATCTCAGACTTGGGGTTTTCTACATATGGGTAGAGATGGGCGAATTTTTTTTTGCGTATTTGGATCCGTGACATGGATTTGGGGGGTAATATCAGCAAAAATTCGGGAATTGATTTGGGTGGATTCCCCCATCTCTACATATGGGGAATTAGAATATTTTGTCTCGATCATTTTTAACATAAATGATGAACATTTCCAGGAAATTGAAGGAGGAAGACAAAATCCCAACCATATATGTCTTCTTGGGGTGTACGATTTATTAAAATGGGTTTGGAGAAGTGTATATTTATTGTAGATTGTGATAGAAGGGGATCCACATGAGTTATCCATAGATGAAATTATAGAGTGGCACCCCCTAGCCATAGGCGGGGGGGCTTCATGACCGGGGGGAGTCTGGCCTTCCCCTCGCTGGCCCGCCCCCACACCTCCCTCCCCAGCACAGGGGAGGAGTTCACGGAAGGCCTACTTAAGGCCAGGCTGGCGGGCAGCACATCCTCTTTGGCTGCCCGCCAGACGATTTACCGCAATTGTGGTTGGTGCCAATGTGTTTCGGAGAGCAGAGAACCCAGCATGGTTCGACTACGTGGAGACGGCATCGGGTGAAGGGCGAACCAAGTCGCGGCCCAGGTCTCTTCCTCACGAGGGGCCACGATGGCCACGGCCGGATGTCACTGGCACCGCGAATCCCACTCCAGTACCAACAGCCATCAGCCGGACCCCGGTGTCTTTCAATTCTTCAGCCACGGCCGGGGTCAGGGGCACGGTAGCGGACCCACCCGGCAGCATCACGCACTACACAGATGGTGGAACAGCCCCGGCGGGCGGTTGATGGGGACACGCCGTGGAAGGTACGGCATATGGCGTATCGGGTAATGGTAAGGAGTCGCGTTTAGGGCGGCATCGAGGAGATAGGGCAAGGCGTCAAGGCTTGCAGTGTGCGACACAGAGCGAGCAAGGGAGGAGGCATGGCCCAGTCCACTGCCAGGGTCTATTCCCCAGGGGTCGCTGAGGGCGGGTAAGAAGCCTGCAGCAGTAAAAAAGGCGAAATCCCAGATAGCGCTGGGCAAAGGCGGCCTGCGGCTCCGGAGGTGGGTATGTCCGGGACCGGGTGAGGGATAGTGCAGCGAAAAAAGCGATTCTCAGGGCATCTTTAAAAACCATGGCAAGTTGAGTAACTACTGCTCCAGGCGCAATTGGCAGCCCCAGGTAAATGGTAAGGATAGGCTGGGCTGGTAGAGGAGCATGGGTCCCGCTGCTAGGCATGCCAGGCGGGATAAAGAAAAAAGGTAGCGCTAATCTAAAGAAAATGGACCCGCAGCCTGTGATATAACTCTGACCCCCCAGGTCAGATGAGGAACCTAGAAACAAATGTTATATCTATGGCGCTGGGTCAACAATATATATAAATGAATAAAAGTTATATACAACCAGTAAAATGATGCACTCCGCTGGAGTACTTTATTACCCCTGAGGAAGGAAGCGCAGACTTCCGAAACGCATAGGGTGGTTTTTCGTCTGCACAGCTGCTACTCCATCATCCCCCATACCATCCGGACTCACTCCACGGGTATCCCGCGGCTACGGGCTCCGTTTGCGGCTGAAGGCATCCAGATCCGGCTGCGCATTTGAGCACTGGGCTACTGTTGTCAACGCGTATCCTGGCACCATGAGGAGGATTTCCCACCCACCCATCCCCTTAGTTAGTGATTGCAATCATGTAATGAATGGCAGCAGAAGGTTGAGCAGGGCAGGGTATTCCCAGGAATGTGGACATATGCATTGTATGCCGTGTTAATGGTTCTTTGTTCCGTTGCAGCACGAACAGCTGATACTGTGCTGAGTGAAAGGACGAGGTTCCGAGCAGGAGGGGTCATTGTCCAGTTTTGCCTTTGTCGCGGCGGCTCTTGGGGGGTAGGTGCTTGTTCTTGCCAGACTGGGAGCTGGGCCGTTTGAGCCCGGGGGGAGTACGAGTGGGCAAGGTCAGTTATCCATGACCTCGAGAGCCCGCTCGCGTAGGGGACACGAGGTCAGCGGTTCGAGGGCCGGCTGACCGTCCCCTCCCCCTCCTGACAAAGGAGCACACTCTGGCAGGGAGTGCATTTACCCCTTTAGGTTTTCTGTATAAATAAATAGCCGCGGCCATTTTACCTCCAGCTCCCGTTTCCTGTCTTTATTTGTACGTTGCATGTGGGTACAAGGCGGGGGGAGAGGGGAACCGCCTGGAACCTCCCTGGTCATGTACAGAGCATTCAAAAACTCACAGGTCTCTTATTCAACTAACAAGAAGAGACCTGTGAGATTCTGGAATCTCTGTACACTATACATAGTTACATAGTTATATAGTTACATAGTTGATGAGGTTGAAAAAAGACTTGCGTCCATCAAGATCCACCTATGATAAATTTAGACGACTGATACTTTATCCTATATCCAATATCTATACTTATCATCCAATGATATCTCATAAGGGGAAAAATAAATTCCTTCCTGACTCCGAGAATTGGCAATCAGATTACTCCCTGGATCAATATCCTTCCCACATTTACTTATTTGGTATATCCCTGTATACTTTTCCTTTCTAAAAAGATGTCCAACATTTTTTTAAACAAATCTATTGTATCTGCCATCACAGTCTCCATGGGTAATGAATCCCACAGTGTAACTGCCCTTACTATAAAGAACCCTTTCCTTTGTTGCTGGTGAAATCTCCTTTCCTTAAACCTTAAGGGATGCCCCCGAGTCCTTTGTACTGCCCTTGGGATGAATAGGTCTTTTGAAAATTCCTTGTACTTGCCCCAAATATATTTTATATAGTTATCATATCCCCTGTTAAAAGTCTCTTTTCCAATGTAAATACATCTAATGTAGCTAGCCACTCCCCATAAGTTAGATTGTCCACCTCCTTTATAATGAGTCTATAATGTCTATAGTTTTAGCTATGAAGAGCTCTACTGCAGATCCCCTAAAAAAAGGGTGTAGGTTTTGAATTGTGATACCTTTTAGGACAGGCGTTTCCAACTCCAGTCCTCAAGGGCAACCAACAGGTCAGTTTTTCATGAAATTCCTGCTTCAGCACAGATGGCTCAATCAGTGGTCCAGTCGTTGACTGAGCTACTGTTTGAGCTACCTGTGCTGAAGCAGGGTTATCCTGAAAACCTGACCTGTTGGTGGCCTTGAGGACTGGCCACCCCTGCCCTAAAAGGTATCACAATTCAAAACCTACACTTCTAAATGAAATGAAAATGTGTTTATTTCGTTAATAGCACGTAAAATGATGAATGATTGCCTTTTTGTGCGCCAATTAACAGCCTGTTCTTTGAAATCATTAGTGGCATGTGAATGATACAAGCATACAGCGCTTTGTTTACTATGCATGGCAGATGCTGTTATATTTCTTCACCTCCGAATGGGATTTTCATCTTTGCAAAGGAACCGAGCTTAATATTTCCATCAGAACGACTGCATTAGTTATTTATATATTTTCACTCAGTGCTGCACGACCACAAAATTAAAATGCGCTACTTGTGTCCAACATCACCAAATGACTGTTTGTTTATTTTTTAGGGGCTAATAAAAAAAGATTAACGACCCTGTTGGGATAATAAAACAATCCGCCGCACAGCACGCCCCGGAATACAGAACGGAGCGCGATCAACAATATTTAACCAAAGACTCATTTTTTTTGCAGAAATAATTATCCTGTGACCTTTTAGCGCCAAAGTAACATTAAGGTAAATTATTTTCATCTGATTTTTTTTCGAAATGTCAAATAGTTAACTTCCCCTCCAACACGAACATATATTTGTACAATAACATCTCATTTTCCGGACAGTTGGTAATGGGTGAGAAATTTTGTTGTTATGCGAAACAAACTCGTGTTACAGCACTAATGCTTTTGAGCGTGTTGTACAATGTAATCACTGTAATGACTAAAGGGGGTGATTCCAAATCCTCCAAAGTAGCCGAACGTGGCAAAAACCCCAATTCAAGCTAATGGTGCTTTTTCAGGCCAATCCCACTAATGAGCCCCCAAGTCTTGATGTACAAATAACGTGGCTAAATGTTGGATACATCAAATTTTGGGATAGAAACTTTTTTCAGCATGTTTCTTACATTTCATACAGCTGCGCCGATGAGTATACTAAAACTTGCCTTAAACTTGCCTTGGAAAATCTGGGGCTTTCACCAACAAGATTCAGGTACATGCTGGGTACATGCTGCAAACATTTCAGTAAAGAGGGTTAAGGCTGCACTCCACAAAAAAGATAAGGCATAAAGTTTACCGGTGCTGCTGGTTCAAGGAAGTACCTGCCAGGCAAAATCCAAAGTACACTCAGGGAGAAAGGGATCCAGCGCTCCACGGATTTCTAAATAAGTAAATTTATTGTGCCACACAACGTTTCGACCAATAGGTCTTTCTCCGTGGAGCGCTGGATCCCTTTTTTCCT
The DNA here is from genome assembly GCF_040206685.1 of Ascaphus truei. NCBI lineage: Eukaryota > Metazoa > Chordata > Amphibia > Anura > Ascaphidae > Ascaphus > Ascaphus truei. The sequence continues at coordinate 45,741,802 of NC_134498.1, forward strand.
GAGCAAACATTTCAGTGACATTTCTGCAGAGACTAATGGCCCATTGGATTAACACAGCAGGGATCCCTTGCATTCCCATTAAATTTGAATGGGACTGCCAGGGACCCCCGCTGTTAATCCGATGGGCCATTAGTCTGTCTGCAGAAATGTCACTGAAATGTTGCAGCATGTACCCAGCATGTACCCAGCATGTACCCAGCATGTACCCAGCATGTACCCAGCATGTACCTTGGTCTTGTTGGTGATTGCCCCAGATTTGTTTTAGAATACTCGTCGGCACTACAGTACAAATCTTTAACACCACCGGAAGGAAGTGTTTGGAAGCCAAGAAAAATTAGTCTTTAACACGTCTATGTACAGTTAAACGTATACGTATATTTTTTATTTTTAAAGCACTCAACTCTTTACAATTTTTTTTACAACCATTACCATACAATTATAATAAGAGACTGGGTGAAGGGCGCTCCAAGAAAATCCTTGAAATGTGCTCGAGTGTTCAGAGCTCACAGTTGTTAATGTTGAAGGATTAAGCAACTGTGGTTTGCGATTAATACAGAAAGATGTTTATATATTTTTTATCCCTGACTTGGTGCTGAGTTTTTCTGGTTCTTAATGCAATTCCAAAACTTGAAATTAATAATACATATTAAAGATGTGTTAAACGATCAACAATGCCTTTGCTCCAGTATGACAGTTTTTGTTTTATTTTGCTTTTTTGCTAATATTTCGGTAAGCCTCAAAGGGCCCATATTGTCGCGAAATGCGTGGTAGATTTGGAATTTCGCAAGTTTTAAGCAAAATATCACCAAACAGTGAATGCAACGGTAACGTACTTTTTTGAAGAACCGGAAGATACTGTATGTGAAATTTTGCGTATACTAAAGTATATAAAGGGTAACCCGCTGAATTTGCTTCTGAATGTTGGGAGTTGGTGTACTGTCGCGGCCACCTTTATTCTAACACTTACCCGGATTTATCCGGGCATTTTCTCCGTTTGCATCGGAGTTTCCCGCGCGGCGGCCGCATTCATCAGATAAGTGCTAATGGCGCTTATTATTGAAAGCGCCCGCGGCGCGGGAAAACTAAAAAAAAAAAAACGCGCGCCGCCGCGTTTTAAAAAAAAAACCCATGGTGGCAGCCGCAGGAGGCTAAAGGCGGCCGCCACTGTATACAGAAGCAGGGGGAGAGAGGAGAAATAAAGAGATTCAGCGCTATCTCAGTTTATAGAATAAGGATCTGAGGGCCGTTTTCGAATGATATTTTTGATAGTGAGTAAGTGAATATGTACAGTAGTATATGAGCGTTATTGTAGCCGACTGTTACATTGTTCAACTCTACTGTTTCCTATCTGCCATACACTGTATATCAAAAAGCAGCCTTAGGTGCTAACAATAATAACTTGCTAGGGTCACTAGATTCAGAAATAATGATTAGAAAACACCAAATAGTTCGTGTAAGTAATGAAAATGATTGAAGAATTAGTTGATACTTTGTGTCACATACCCATATATTTTCTGGCAAGTATGCTGACATCAGACGTTATCAGGCAAACTGATTACAGTATATACCATATTCTGCACATTCATGCAGCCATCTGGATAGGCAATGGATGGTGTGGTAAATAACTAGAGATTATTTGCAGGCATTCATCTTCGTTACGAATGTTGCATTTCTTCACCGACACAAATATTCATGGCTCAATCAAGCACATTCCCGGTGTGTATATATATATATATATATATATATATATATATATATATATATATATATATATATAGTTATACGTTACCGTTCCAAGGATTGGTAAACAAGAGACAGCACTCAATGTTGAAAATCAAAGTGTATTAGTGAAAGGGGTATCCCCCTGAGGAAGGTCCCATTCTGTAGGACCGAAACGTTGGGTTTCTGGATGTATTTTTGCTTTCACTAATACACTTTGATTTTCAACATTGAGTGCTGTCTCTTGTTTACCAATCCTTGGAACGGTAACGTATAACTACATTCTCTATATGGGACGTGCACCTGTGGCTTACCAGCACCTATTGGAGTGCCAACTGCCTTATCTGACTATATATCAGACTATAAGAAGCCCACTCAGGGTGAAACATGTTGAGTGTTTACTTCACTACAGCCTTTATGTAATCTTCTATTTTGAGGGACTTATGATGGATCTGATGCAGCATTTTGGACTTTATTTTTTGTTCCTGTTATAAGCAGACTTTGGAAACACATCCTGTACAATCAATATGGACACAAACTCTACACAATCTAGCTGCAGCTGAGTATTACCCTCCTCTTACTGTTTGGGCATTACCTGTCCTTGCAGTGCAGTGCACTTTGTGGTGTTTTCAATATGTATGACTCTGTTTGCTAATATGTCTTTATTAGTCATATTTTTCTTTATTTGCTGCATCAGTTCTCATTGATTTCATTTTGGGGAAATGCTGTTCAGGGTATAACTATTATTATTGTTATATTATTTTTCCCTGGTTGCTTTTTTTTTTTTTTTTCCCCCTCTGTTTTTGGTATACATACTAATTTTTCCTGGCTATATACTGGGTCATTGACTATATACTTTTTCCAACGCAATGATTTATTATTCTTTCATGCATATGTCAGTGGGAATATATTTTGTATTGCCTATTATGTTAGACTAAACTACTTTGTTGTCATTATTTAAACTTTATTTAGACACATTTTAGTTTTTCTTTTTTCTCTTTGTAATACTGAAAGTGTTTGATTAGTAGTCCTCTCTTTATATTTTTGATACATATATATTTTCATAGGCTGTCTTTAGTATTTTTATGTTTTTAAGTTAGTGTGTCTTGTTGTTTAATTAATAAAATCTTGTTCATTTTTTCTGAATTGGTGGAGCATCTGTTTCTTTTTAACCATCTTTATCTTATAGATTAGTTTAGGTGTAATTTAGAGTGCTACTAAGGGGATTGTCTATGTTCTTTTCATCTGTGTGTCTTATATATATATATATATATATATATATATATATATATATATATATATATATATATATATATATATATATATATATATATAAATATATATATATAAAGAAGAATATACAGTATGGTCACTAATCGGATTTTATTGAAAATAACGCAAATAATTTTTCCACTGATCCATGGGGTTTCTGTAGTTGAAAATTAGAATTGTGTTGAAATTATACAAAATACTAATGGGTTAATCCTACATATAGCAAAGCAACCATTCTGTTCGTATTCGGCAAAAATACATGTTGCTCTGAAAGTGGTGCTAATTGCGTAATTTCAACACTGTGTGACAGAGTCAGTTTATCAGGGTGCTTTGCGTCATACATTCTCCAAATTGCTCCGATTACGCCATGAGCGTTTCAGGGGAGCAGAGAGCGATGTTATAATGGGATATATCCTTTTCCCTCTCTCTTTGTGCAAAATAAATCCGCTCTGTTAATGTGGCATTAAACTCTGAGGCAAGTCTGAGAAGCAAGACCAGAAAGATTCATAGATATGTCACCGGTGCAAATTGACGCAGATCCAAATATTTGATGTTTTGGCGCAAATTACCCCATTTTGATATGTGTCCCTGATTATTTGAACAAGTTTCAGGATCTCTGCTGGAGATACGTGTAAAGAATTGTTATTGTTAAAAAACAAAAAAAAATGAATGTGTGCGTAAAAAAATCTATTTCTTATCTATCGTCATTAGATGTTGGTGTCATTATTCATGTTACTACACTACAGTAGGTACAGGTTTTCTTAATTTTTGTGTGATGTGCATCAAGTTCATAGATAGAGGATGAGACACACACTCAGTCACAATGGTAATAGAGGTGGGGTACTTAGCAACTCCAGCCCTCAAGGGCCACCAACAGGCCATGTATTAGGGATATCCCTGCTTCAGCAGAGGTGGATCACTCAATGGCTCAGTCAACCACTGAGGCACCTGTGCTGTGGCCCTTGAGGACTGGAGTTGGCCGCCCCTGCCCATGGGGTTAAACGGCAGAGCTAACACAATAAATGTCTCTTTCATGTTAAAGGGGACGAATTATCTATTGACATCTCTTTCACGCGCTTATAAAATGAATGTTGCAGGCTTCCCTTTCCTTCTCTAAATGATAGTTGTTTTACTAATCAGAGTGTCTAGTGTCAAGATTCCTGGGGGGGAAAAGGAGCTGTTAGCTATAAAAACTAGATAAATCAAGTGCCGGGCTTTTAAAGTGCCTGGTACATCTAAATATTAATTTGATGTCCGTGACTTGGCCATTCTTTCAGAGTTCTTCATGTTTTTTTTATCACCTTGGAATATAATGAAGCCCTTTAAAATTCACCAGTCTCGATAATTGCCTACTTTAGCATTAGTGTAAAGCCTCTGCAATTGGTTTTGCAAACGGAAATGAATGATGATGAAACACTTATCAAACCAGATTCCATGTCTGAGCATTTTTATGAGGGCTGGGTTGACAATCTGCTGGACTTCATTTGCAGGGTACACAAAATGTACTTTATTTGGCTGTTTTCTTAGAGCAACGACACTTGATTCCAGAAAACATGTTTGGTCCATATCATTCTTGAAACGAAAAAGAGACTTTTGTGTTTTTAGATCACCATTCATTTATACTTACCGTTTCAATTACTTTGCCTATTTTGCTTGAAAGAAAATACAAAATTTTATTCATGACCTTGAACCTTGTCAAGGAATTTGAAGGAGGGGTTGTTTGGAAATACCATATATAATTGTGTTTAATCCCTTTGGACTTTGAAGGGACATCAGCAAAGGGCAAAGCTACTCATTACAATGACCTCCAGCACAAAATACATTGTATAAAATAGGTGTGCTCTCTCTGATTTGGTCACTGATTTGGACCTCAGCAACTTCCATCCTTTTCTCCAGCTAAATTCTGAAATTAAGACCACACCACAATGAGGTAATTCAGGTCTCCTCACGGAAACCTGAAAGAGCGACAGACATTCTAAGACTATGCCAGACTTTACACAGTATCTCTGTGGCTATCTAAAAACTCAAGTACACACCGAGGTTAGACTTGCCATTGTACAGAGGAGAGAAAGCAGCACTGCTGCAGTTACTGTACTTACTTAGCATGTGTAATATAATTGGATACAAAGGAATGATGTATGAGTCATCCTACATTTTGTATGAAGAACAGGCTGTAATTAGGAAGACAGTTGCCCTAGGTCAAAGTGGTCTATGTATCAATTTCAAAAGGGGAGCAATTCCAAGGCGAAATAATTGCACCAGATGTATCAAAGATAGAAAGCCTACAGCTTTCAGTTGGATTTTTCCTTTGATAGAGTAGATACGGAAAATATTTTTATTCCCCTGGAATTGAGGGGCTATAGAGTAGAATAGCACTTGGGACTTTAGTAAAATACAGTAGACCTCTCCCCTCATACTTCCCCTCTTCTTCTCCTCTCCTCCCCACCTCTTCTCACCTCGAAGCCTGCGACCGGGCGAAACGCGTACCTCACCTTTTGGACCCTCTGCAGCCACCGTAGGAGAACGGAGTAAGTGATGTCACAACCGACACCCGGACGCGGAAGCCAGGGATTTGATCCGAAACTGTCGCTGAAACGCACCTTATTGTGGCTGCCACGGGGCCAGCTTCCAAGTGTGGATTGACGCTGACCGAGTCTGCAATATCCAGACAAGATTATAGAACACCTCTGAGGACAAGCGCTCACACATGGCCGTGTGAGTGGAATTTGTTATTTGTACTGATTTCACCCCCTACATTTTATCATAAGGGGGAGTGCGGGACTGTGGGTCAGGGGTATTTATCTCCTCTCTTGGGAGCCCCTGCACACCCCACATTTCTCCCATTTGTACTGATTTTTTGCTATATATATGTGCATATCTGTACCGAGGAGGAAATTGCCCATTACCAACCAGGAGAAGTAAAAGATTGTCCACAGAAAAGAACCAAAGACACCTTTACACAAGCGGGCTCACACAGGGCCGTGTGAGTGATATTTCAATATACTTTCTATTTTTCATATTCCACCATCCCTAACTGAGAAGTAGCTATGATGCTTTGACTTGGGTCCGACTCCTTGAGCACCAAGCATTGCATTAACATTTGCATGAGTATTAGCTTCTATCTGCGTATATTTTTACACAGGAGTTATTCTATTTTATTGTTCACGTGACTGTCTACACTGTGCTCCCAAAATCCTCTTTGCCTTTTTTATTTGGTCAAATGAGACCCTGGCTCAGATGTCCTTGGGTATGACCCAAACCTCGGACCAGCACAGGCGCTAGTTCCGTATCCCCGGGTGAGTAAACCCCGGGGGCCCAAAGGACGTGATCGGTGTCATGGGTTCTTCCCCTGACACTCATATGAGAACGCATGTGAACAGCCGAGGCAACCACTCCTCTCCTCCATACCCAAAACACTTATACAACTTTATATAAACAGTATATTAGTAATAGGCTAGCCAACAACACAATAAATCCAGTAATAACCTTAAACACACACAATGCCGCAATCTCTCCTAGGTAGTATGTGTGATACTCTTTAGGCTAAGGACCCGCTGAGGTTGGCGGGGCCACCAGCCCATTTCCTCCAGTCTGGAGGTCCCCGCTGGCTCCTTCCGACGTGGCTGACTGCGTGCTGTGACGTGTCAGCCGGCCGATGCTGCAAGCTTCTGGTGATCAGAAGCGCTGACGCGTCACGTGGTGCACGAGTCAGCCAATGAGGGAAGGAGGGTAGGAGGGAAGGAGGGGAAGAGGAAGGAGCTACGGGAGGGTGGCAGCTTGGGAGGGAAGTCTGTGAGGCAGCCATGCATGGCTCTCCCTCCCTCTCCCCCTGCCCCCCACCTCCCGTGCATAGCTCGGACGGACGGGACACATAATAATTGTGCATAGATGCATACATGTATTGTGACATGGGGTCATGTTCTCGCTCTGAACGCACATGGCCGCACCCCCCCCTCGTCATTGCCCCCGGCCACCCGACCCGTTTGGCAACGCCCCCCCCCCCAGCGCGCATCACAGTTCACTGCAGACTGCAAATCGCGGTGCAGTGAGTTACACGCGCCGCCGGCAAGCAAGGCAGCCATGCGGACGCGTGCAGCGGGGCCTCAGCCTTAGATGTCAATACTTTGCTGTTACTTGTTTTTGCATACCTGCTGCTCCTTATATTAGCTTACGTCGGTCTTTGTTATTCTGTCAGAACAGCTCTATGATTTCTAACTTATCACCTACCTTGTTTCTAGAACTATCTGATCCTTCCGTAACCCAGTCACCCTCACTATCCGAGCTTGGACAACATCTTCCCCTGGGGCCTTTCCATTTTTCATGGATTTATTGCCTTTGTTACTTCCTTTGAAAGGACGCATAGCACATCACTAATGGATTCTTCTAATTCTTCTCCTGCCTGATTATTCCATGTGTTATCTGTGTTCTTGTAGAAGTCCTGAACTCTCTCTATGATATGAGCACTGTCTTGTGTTGTTGATCCATCGTCTTGGTTGAGTAAATAATTTGATTCTTCCGAATCATAAATTGCTGTTTCGTCTTCTTTAAACTTTTGTTATCTTCGATTGTCACATTCACCATATTGCAGTTACATTTTCTTACATCTTGAGTTATACGTTTGCAGATTGTCTGTATGTGACATTTTTGTTCTACACTTTAGGATTAAAAAAGAAAAATGACATTCTCAGTAACTTTCTTGTCTCACCTGATATTTTCTTACCCTTTGTTAAATTATCCTCAGCCAGCTTGAGCGAGCTGAATTGATTTTTCAGCACTAGTTCAGAAATTCTCTGCTATTATTTTTGAGGTTCTTGGCGTTGATTGTTTTGGTCGTCTTTTTAATCAGTTACTTTGTTCTGTTTTTAAGATGCAATTTGCCAGTGAACCAATGAT